>NC_083584.1:10830983-11130983 GCF_027579695.1 Neoarius graeffei
CTTTTCAGCTAGCATGATATTGAACTTGTCTTCAACTTGTTCAGTATAAGGCTAGCTGAATGGAATATATCTGGTATACCACTCAACGCCAGCCAAAATTTTTTAATTATTATACATACGGGCCACTTTTTTCCATGGAATAAAAACATGTATTATATTCCCTTCTAGCAGGTTTATTGATAGCATGCAATATTGTTATCATATCGCTTATCCTCCATGCATTACGCCACTCTACCCAATGGAGAATGAGCATGCAATATTGTTATAATATTGCACATTGTCAAGACAACACGACATCGCATGGCAGAGCTCATGCAAGGATCCAGTGGCAAAACTTTTCTGTTGCGCATTAACACAATCATTTCTTTGTTGGGTGGGAAAGAGAGAAGATGGGGTTAATTCAGTGCTCGATTTAAGCACGAAATAAATAAACTGAAACTAAAGATGAACTGAACACCCGAAAGGCTACCAAAACTTTATTATATATTCTTCACGCATATTTACAAGAGAAAAACATACCAACAGACATCAAAAAACTGGAAAAGAGACACGTCGGAGATGTAAAACTTCCTTGCTAGAGAGTGACTGTGACAGTTTGTAAACAAACATGGCCGTGAGGTTTGCTTCATTAAAAGCAGAAGATTTAAAGAGAAAGACGCGCTGGACACCCGAAAGGCTACCAAAACTTCACTGGATATTCTTCACACATATTTACAAGAGAGAAACAGACAAACGGACATCAAAAAACTGGAAAAGAGAGCAATGGCAGAAATATTGTCAAAGTTCTACTTGGAGGTGAGGAAAAGTGATGGAGACTTTTACAAGAGGACTTCACTCGTGGACTTCACTCAGCAAAGCCCTTTTGTTTTGAACAACTGCAATGTAACGATAAAATACAACCAAAAGTAACTGTGAACTTGAACTGTAACCTGGATATCGCTTGTATATACAGTAAGTTGGGTTGTTGTTCAGGCTTTTTGGATTTGTACCATTTGTATTGTTAGAACTTTGACTTTATACAGTGCATTGGATTGACAGAACATAGAATTACATTTGATCAGAATCATCATTCAATATTGGTAAGTTACCGCCCTGTTCTTAACTTTTTGTAAAATCTATAATTGTTCCATCGAATGTGTATGTAGTATAATAATAATAATAATAATAATAGGGCGGCACGGTGGTGTAGTGGTTAGCGCCGTCACCTCACAGCAAGAAGGTCCGGGTTCGAGCCCCGTGGCCGGCGAGGGCCTTTCTGTGTGGAGTTTGCATGTTCTCCCCGTGTCCGCGTGGGTTTCCTCCGGGTGCTCCGGTTTCCCCCACAGTCCAAAGACATGCAGGTTAGGTTAACTGGTGACTCTAAATTGACCGTAGGTGTGAATGTGAGTGTGAATGGTTGTCTGTGTCTATGTGTCAGCCCTGTGATGACCTGGCGACTTGTCCAGGGTGTACCCCGCCTTTCGCCCGTAGTCAGCTGGGATAGGCTCCAGCTCGCCTGCGCCCCTGTAGAACAGGATAAAGCAGCTAGATGAGATGAATAATAATAATGGCTTTTTTCATGGTCTATCAGATATATTCCATTCAGCTACTCATCTTCGACTCATTCAGTATCGTGCTAGCTGAATGTAATATATCTGATATACCACTCAACACCAGCCAATATTATTTAATTAGACAACACTTAATTCCATGCCAATAATTTGACTGTTTGAGCAGTATTCCAAAAATGCTGATACAGTATTTACTTGTGAAAAGTATGCACACGTGATACATGGGTGTATCACGGCGCTCGTCCGTGTCCTGTGCTTAAAATTCCACTTTCTAGTTTGAAACGGTTGCTATAGTAGTGTTAGCGATATTATTAGCAGACATGGCTGTAGTAATTTCCCTGTGGGTGGGTGGAGCACAGAGGACGGCAAGACAGAGATCAGGTGTAAACAAGGCTTTTATTGCCACACTTTTCAGTCTAACAATATATGTCGGACGCACAGAGACACACACATCAGCGTCTCGTCCAGGGATGAGCTCCTTCCTCTCTCGCTCTCCCTCCTGATATAGGGCGCGGTCACTGGGAAGACACACAAACACAGGTTAATTGCTCTCAGGTGTAGTGATTCTGCCACTTACCTTCCCTGACTCCGCCCTTCTGTCACAGACTGGCACTTGACCACGCCCCCACTGCCACAATGGCATTTGATACTTTTCAGGAATATAACTTTTTTAAAAAATATCAAAGCTCGTCAGATGAAGAAGAAACAGAAGAAGGGAGACCAAATTTACCAGAAACGTTTTTAACGTGAATTGGGAATGTACGAATCAATGTGAGCTAGCTAGCCAGCTAGCCGACGTGCTATAAAGTGAGCGTGGCTTCTTCAGGATATATTTCTGGCAGTGAGTGAAGGAAAAGTAAACAGAACATTTGGCCATATTGTGTCCAAAATTTCACGTCGTCAGTATTAATTTCTTGTTTGTTGAACTGTTGTAGGGAAGAGATATCACATTCGAGGTCGAGGTCAGCACGGCTGTGATTAGCTACGGCATATCACAATCAGTACAACAGCACTTTGCTATTGCTCACACACACACACACACACACACACACACACACACACACACACACACCCCCCCCTGTTTACCAATGCAGATATGTTCCAATACACGATGTATTTAGGTGAAGGGTTGTGCTCATACCTTTTAAACTCAGGGTGTGTGTGTGAGGTGACTAATGACATGTTTCAGCTTTTTCTCTTCTCACACATTCACTATAACACTTTACACACGTCGCTCCTCAGCTGCGTAGTTAAGTATCATCAAACCGAACAATAGGGATAAAGAAGACTGGACATGTTTTGTTTTCTTTCCTCCTCTTTTCCTTTCACTTTTTTTTTTTTTTGCCAGAGAGAAAGACAGCGCCAAGTTGCAGCACAAGAAGGAAGAATGAGGTTCTGGGAAAAGCAGGAAAGAAAAGGAGGAGAAGGACGGTTGGCTGGTTGACTGGTGGAGAGGAACATGCTGCATATGAAGGGGAATTCGGGTGTGTGTGGGTGTGTGTGGGGTGGGCGTATTGGGGTGTGGGGATGGGCGCACACAGAGGAATGCAGCGGCGGTTTTCAGCCTGTTCTGTTTCCCTGCACTGGAGAACACAGCTCCCTCCTGACGAGCAGCACATGGCCGTGCCTGTACATGTGCGTCACACACTCCGCAGCTCCTAACACTGACTCTTAAACATCATGTTTATTATCTGGTGTCATACTATCCATAGACACGCATGTGGTGGGGTGAAATATGGACAGAGTCTTACATAATTTTCTGCTTTGTGGAAGGAATAAAACACTCCAGGGCATGCAGTTATAGGAAAATAAGCAGCAAAGGCATGATGTGACGAAGTGGAGTTACTGTTATAATTCTGAAGTTTATTCTTATATTAAAGACGTCCTTTATATTATACAGTGTCTTGCAAAAGTACTGTATTCATCCCCCTTGGTGTTTCTCCTGTTTTGTCGCATTACAAGCTGGAATTAAAATGGATTGTTGGAGGGTTAGCACCATTTGATTTACACCACATGCCTACCACTTTAAAGCTGCACATTGTTTTTTATTTGTGACACAAACAATAATTAAGATGGAAAAAAAAAAGGACAGAAATCTGGAGTGTGCATAGGTATTCCCCTGCAAGTCTCTTGGGGTATGTCTCTATTAGCTTAGCACAGCTAGCCACTGGGATTTTTGCCCATTCCTCGAGGCAAAACTGCTCCAACTCCTTCAAGTTAGCTGGGTTGCATTGGTCTACAGCAATCTTCAAGTTATGCCACAGATTCTCAATTGGATTGAGGTCTGGGCTTTGATTAGGCCATTCCAAGACATTTAAATGTTTCCCTTTAAACCACTCCAGTGTAGCTTTAGCAGTATGTTTAGGGTCATTGTCCTGCTGGAATGTGAACCTTTGTCCCAGTCTCAAACCTCTGGCCGACTCAAACAGGTTTTCCTCCAGAATTGCCCTGTATTTAGTGCCATCCATCTTTCCTTCAGTCCTGACCAGCTTTCCTGTCCCTGCAGATGAAAAACATCCCCACAGCATGATGCTGCCACCACCATGCTTCACTGTAGGAATGGTGTTCTCAGGGTGTTGGGTTTGTGCCACACGTGGCATTTCCCATGATGGCCAAAAAGATCAATTTTAGTCTCATTTGACCAGAGAAGCTTCTTCCATGTGTTTGGGAGTCTGCCACATGCTGTTGGGCAAACTCCATACGTGTTTTCTTCAGCAGTGGCTTTCTTCTGGCCACTCTTCCATAAAGCCCCACCCACTCTGTGGAGTGTACGGCTTAAAGTGGTCCTATGGACAGATACTCCCATCTCCGCTGTGGATCTTTGCAGCTACTTCAGTGTTATCTTTGGTGTCTTTGTTGCATCTCTGATTAATGCCCTCCTTGCCCGGTCTGTGAGTTTTGGTGGGTGGCCTTCTCTTGTCAGGTTTGTAGTGGTGCCATATTCTTTCCATTTTGCTATAATGGATTTAACGGTGCTCTGTGGGATATTCAAAGTTTGGGATATTTTTTATACCCCAACCCTGATCTATACTTCTCCACAGCTTTGTCTCTGACCTGTTTGGAGGCTCCTTGGTTTTCATGTTGCTTGCTTGGTAGTGTTGCAGAGTCAGGGTCCTTCCAGAACAGGTTGATTTATACAGACATCATGTGACAGATCATGTGACACTTTGATTGCACATAGGTGGATCTTAATCAACTAATTATGTGACTTATGAAGTGAATTGGTTGGACCAGATCTTATTTAGGGGTTTCGTACGAAAGGGGGTGAATACCTACTGTATGCACACTCCGGATTTCTGCTTTTTTTTCCATCTTAATTATTGTTTGTGTCACAAAAAAAAAACAATTTGCACCTTTAAAGTGGTAGGCATGTTGTGTAAATCAAATGGTGCTAACCCTCCAACAATCCATTTTAATTCCAGTTTGTAATGCGACAAAACAAGACAAACACCAAGGGGGATGAATACTTTTGCAAGACAGTGTATATTAACAAATGAAATGAAGTTGACCAACAAAACATGAAATATCTGGGGTTCATTCTGTCTGCAATGAAATACAAGTCAAAGTAAATTTAGAAATGACTGGTTTCTTTTTTTATTTGCATTTTCCAGACCATCCCGAGTTTTTCTGTTTTGTTGTTGCAACGTTACAGTATTATTTTCTATTCTTACAGCATTTATTTGCTTGTTTTAAATACATTTTTACAGTCTTGATACTCAACTTTTAGTCTTTATTTTCTAACTTTACAACATTTATTATTCAAATTTGTTGAAATTGCTGAAGCAAACCAATATTAGCTCCAATAAAACCCAGACATTGCCTCACAGCCAGAGCTAATAGTTGCACATTCGTTTTATTGGTTTGGTTTATTAATACAGTGGTTATTTTAGCCTCAGGGACTTTCACAGACAAAATAAACAAAACGTTTATAAAACTATAAACATAAAATATAGCTTTCTGACAATACAATACCTCTGGCTCAGTCACTATTTATACAATACAAGCATCTTGCACGCATATAAACACAACAGCGCTAATACATTTGCAAACTCTGGATAGTTTTCTTTCTTTATAAAATGATTTACATATGTTTATACTATGAATAATTACCACCTTGTAAAACTGGGAGAAGGTGATTGGCTGACCACAGTAAGAGGAAATAAACACTGTTGAAATGAGACCACTGGAATACCATGTGCTAGAGTTTCAGAGTTCAGTCCTGCAGCTGAAGTGCCAAAGGTTCGAGCAGGTTGCTAGTGTGCAGTGGTCTGCCTGCTCGACACCACCGAGACATGGAGGCAGGAGGGAGCGAGAGCGGTCTCGTTTCATTTCAGTCACACGGCTACCTCGCAAGAAAGAAAGAAAGAAAGAAAGAAATATCTTGTCTCAAGATTGGACTTTGCCATGTAATCAATAATGAAATGCACAAGAGGAAAAGAAATGTTAAAGGACAGGAAAGGGAAATAAATTAAGGACAGAAAAAATAAAAGAATAAAGAAAAATACAAACTAAAGAGAAAAAAGTTAGAATTAATAAAACAAAAAAAAGAAAGGAAACATATCAGCAAAATAAAAGAAACTGAAAGAATAAAATGAAATAAAGAAAGCAAAGTAGAAAAAGGTAATAAAAGAAAACTATAAAAGAAATACAAAAGCAAAGAAAAGAAGATAAAAGTGTAACGGGCTTATTGCACCCTTATCCATTGGGCCTCATTTATCAATCTTTAAGTAGTGTTGTTTTACAAACGTTTTCGTGACTTTTTTTCATGCTCATACAGTATATAAGCGATAAATCACCAAGTGTGTTTACAGAACATTTACATTTAGCCACACCCACAAATATCCATAAAAGGCTCACAGAGAGCTGACAAATGACAAAATGGCGAAAGAGCACCTGCTTTAATCGCTCAGTGATGCGGCTCAGTCGTTACAGCGCGTCATCTATACATAGGGCGCTATTACTTTTGTCATAATTAATCGGCTAGTCCGATTTATCTTAATTTATGGGTTATATTTTGGAGTTGCTTTCTGATCGAATGAAGACGAAGAGACTGAGTGTATGTAACTGAAATAAATACGTGATTTAAACTTGACGGTGTAATATACAGCGTGTATAAGATGGCGGTAACTCTCGGATAATGATACGATTATCGAACTGGATTTTCCTAAACACCAAATTTCTCGTGGAAATGCTCCTGCGAGCGAGTTAGAAATAAATTTATTTGTATGCAGTTTGATAAATGAAGCCCAACATCGGTTGTAACCACAGAACTCTTGTGATTGGTCAGTACATCTGCCTGTGAAAGTGGCATTGCTCCAATAAGCTGCAGGCGATTGACCTGTGGATTCCCCACTTCCTCCACAGAGGCTCCTGTATAAGTGTCACTACGGAATAATACAATTATTAGCAGCTTCGTCTATATATATTTACTGGATTTGAAGTAAAATATACACAAGGCTCACATAAAAGACAAAACAAAAAAAAAACAATAATATCTGTATTATATATCTTATTTATGCAGGACTTGTAGGCAGTGGGTCGGTGTGTGTATGTGAGTATGGACGTGAACACATTCTTCCGATTCTTCCTCTGGACATCCTCCTTCTCCTCTTCCTCCTCACCGACTCTCTCTCATGTCCATCATCTGACATCGTTCGGTTCGGTCCACGTGAAGGCAGCGCCGTGTGTCCGCGCGTCCCAGGACGGATGCTAGCACTCTGTCTGCCGGCTGGACAGAGACAGAGGGCTGTCCAGGGAGAGACTAGTGGGAGAGCGGTCTGCGGGACACGTTTTAAACATGGAGGAGATATGGAACGCCTGCAAACAAGACACACAGGGAGAGATGAGACCTAAAAACACACACGAAGATGGAAATGTAAACATAAATGCGAAAAGGACAGTGAGGGTCTCGTACCACCCAGTACGCAGTGATTCCTCCCTGCAGGAAGCCGGTGAGGACGTCCGAGGGATGATGGCGGTAGTCTGAGATCCGGGAGAGCCCGGTGTACAGGGCTAGCATCACCAGCAGGAACTGCAGCAGCGGCCGCAACAGTCTCGCACCGCGCCACGAGAACCGCGCCTGAAGGTAGAACTGAGACACACAGACAGGAAGTCATTGAAAGTCAATTGAAAGTCAGTTGAGCCCATGTCTTTTGGCAACTTGATAAGCACACACACAAAAAACTTTAGAAAAACTATCATCTGGAGATATCAGCGAAAATTCTATGCTATATACAGTATATCAGTGGCTGGGAGTCCAAAAGAGCAAAATGGTGCTCTCTGGGTGGGAGGGAGCTGTTGTTTGATAGGGGAGAACTGGCTGGTGGGGAAACTGGCAAAGACTAAGGAGAAAACTAGGGAGAAAATGTGGGGACTAGACCCCCACCCCCGACCAATTAAAAGTCAATGTAATTTCAAATTCATTAAAAAGATAATATTTCGTCTCTGATAATTTCACTGTAATAATACCACTACTTCTACCACTACTACCACTACCATCACTACCACTACCAGTGTTACTACCACTACCATCACTACCACTACCAGTGTTACTACCACTACCATCACTACTGCTGCTACTACTACCACCACTTCTACCACTACTATCACTACTGCTATTACCACTACCAATGCTACTACTACTGTTACTACCACTACCATCATTACTACTACTACTTCTACTGCTACTACCACTACCAATAATACTATTACTACCATCACTACCACCACCACTACCATCACTACTGCTACTACCACTACCAATACTACTACTAGTCACTACCACTACCATCAGTACTGCTACTACCACTAACAATACTACTACTACCACCACCACTACCATTACTACTGCTACTACCACTACCAATACTACTACTACAGTCACTACCACTACCATCACTACTGCTACTACAGTACCAATACTACTACTACTACCACCACTTCTAGCACTACTACTACCACTACCATCATTACCGCTACTACTACTACCAATACTACTACTACCACCACCATCACTACTACCACCACCACCACCATCACTACTACTACTACTACCACCACCACCATCACTACCACTACCAATACTACTACAGTACCTCTACCATCACTACTGCTACTACTACTACCACCAATACTACCACTACCATCACTACCGCTACTACCACTGCTGCTACTACCACTACTACCACTTCTACCACCACCAGCAATACTACTACTACTACCGCTACTACCACTACCAATACTACTACCACTACTATCACTACCACTACTACTACTACCACCATTACCATCACTACCGCTACTACCACTACCGATACTATTATTACTACCATCACTACCATTACCAACACTACTACTACCACCACCACTACCATCACTACTGCTACTACCACTACCAATACTACTACTACCACCATCACTACCACTACTACTACCACCACCACCATCACTACCACTACCAATACTATTATTACTACCATCACTACCATTACCAATACTACTACTACCACCACCACTACCATCACTACTGCTACTACCACTACCAATACTACTACTACCACCATCACTACCACTACTACTACTACCACCATCACTACCAATACTACTACTACCACCACCATCACTACCACTACCAATACTACTACCACTACCATCACTATTGCTACTACCACTACCAATGCTACTACTACCACCATCACTACCACTACTACTACTACCACCACCACCATCACTACCACTACCAATACTACTACCACTACCATCACTACTGCTACTACTACTACTATCACCAATACTACCACTACCATCACTACCGCTAGTACCACTGCTACTACTACTACTACAACCACTTCTACCACCACCAGCAGTACTACTACTACCACCACCACCATCACTACTACCACTCCCATCACTACCACCACTACTTCTACCGCTACCACCACTACTACCACCACCACCATCACTACCACTAGCAATACTACTACCACTATCATCACTACCACCACCATCACTACTATCACTACCACCACTACTTCTACCACTACCATCACTACTACCAGTATTACTACTATCACCACCAACATCACTACCACTACCAATACTACTTCCACTACCATCACTACCACAACTACTACTACCACCACTTCTACCACGACTCCTATCACCACCAATACTACTACTACGTCTACCACTATTACTGCCACTACCACCACCACCATCACAAACAATACATTAGATTAGATTAGATTAGATTAGATTAGATTAGATTAGATTAGATTAGATTAAACCTTGTCATTGTACATGTCACAGGTACAAGACAACGAAATGCAGATTGCATCTAACCAGAAGTGCATAGCAGTAAATAACATGTATAATATACAAATATAAATGTACAGAAATTACAGGGTATGGAATGGTATAATGATATGATAGGTATTTACAGTATGTACAAACATGCAATATGAATATACTATGGTATGATATGATATAGATATTTGCAGTATATACAAAACACAGTATGAATAAACAGTAGTGCAAATAGTGATAGTGCAGTGAAGTCATCCATCCATCCATTATCTGTAGCCGCTTATCCTGTCCTACAGGGTCGCAGGAAAGCTGGAGCCTATCCCAGCTGACTATGGATGAGAGGCAGGGTACACGGGCTGACACACATAGACAACCATTCACACTCATGGTCAATTTAGAGCCACCAGTTAACCTAACCTGCATGTCTTTGGACTGTGGGGGAAACCGGAGCACCCAGAGGAAACCCACACGGACACGGGGAGAACATGCAAACTCCACACAGAAAGGCCCTCGCCGGCCACGGGGCTCGAACCCGGACCTTCTTGCTGTGAGGTGACAGCGCTAACCACTACACCACCGTGCCACCCCTTGCAGCGAAGTCAGTTCAAATCAATTCAGTTTGTTCGGGGGGGATGTTGGTGAGTGTGTGAGTGTGTGTGTGTGGAGGGGGGGACCGTGGGGGGGCGGAGTTCAGCAGTGAGACAGCTGAAGGAAAAAACTGTTCCTGAACCTGGTGGTTTTGGTCTGAAGGCTCCTGTAGCGCTTTCCAGAGGGCAGGAGAGTGAACAGTTTGTGTGCTGGGTGGCAGGAGTCTTTGTAAGAATAATAACAGCATTTTTACTGGAAAACGTAGTTTGTCATATGATTGCCATGTGATCTCCAAAATTCCAAGATGGCAGAAGTCTTTGTGATGAGATGTGAGTTTTATATATCTGCATATCTGTATCTATATTAAATATATTAATGTCATGGCTGCATAGTGTAAAAGCAATGCCAGTACATGCACGGATGTATGAATTATATTTTTCATCTGCCAAATAAAAATAGCAGAAATTGCATTAGGGTTGTGACTGACATCCAGTGCGTAATGTGCATCCTGACATTCACTGACGTCTTCACATTTCATCGTAGACAGGAAACGTTTGGGTAAATGGACTGAAAGCATTTGCTAATTTTTAACTAAATGACTCACACCATGATTTCATCATCCTTGTTGCCGAAATGACATTCTGTACATGTGGCTTCACAGAATAAAATACGTAATTGCCTAAAAACAGAGCATGTGTCTTGCGTAGGCCTCGCTGTGTTGTGCATGTGGTAGCTGGCTAATGCCCGTGGACAAACACTGTACGTGAGAGAGGATATGATTCATGATAGCTAAAACGAAGCCACAGGCACTGTGCAATCTTATGCTTGAGGAAGTGGTTTTAGTTGCTCACAACCCTCGCGAAAGTTTGATTTGCACCTCGGACGCTTTTTATTATAAATAATTTTGGACTGAATCTGAATTAGACATGAGCTCATTACTGAAACCAGCTGGAGGGAACAGATTGTTGGTCGAAGTGAAGTGTTTTTTTTAAAGTTTCAGCAGTAAACTGAAGTCGAATGATGAGTTGATGCGTTTTTGCCAGAGCATTCCTGACTTTGATTTATTCATTCTTTTTTTGTGTGTTAAATCCAGTCACAGGCGGCACGGTGGTGTAGTGGTTAGCGCTGTCGCCTCACAGCAAGAAGGTCCGGGTTCGAGCCCCATGGCCGGCGAGGGCCTTTCTGTGCGGAGTTTGCATGTTCTCCCCGTGTCCGCGTGGGTTTCCTCCGGGTGCTCCGGTTTCCCCCACAGTCCAAAGACATGCAGGTTAGGTTAACTGGTGACTCTAAATTGAGCGTGAGTGTGAATGGTTGTCTGTGTCTATGTGTCGGCCCTGTGATGACCTGGCAACTTGTCCAGGGTGTACCCCGCCTTTCGCCCGTAGTCAGCTGGGATAGGCTCCAGCTTGCCTGCGACCCTGTAGAACAGGATAAAGCAGCTAGAGATAATGAGATGAGATGAGAAATCCAGTCACTGACAAGCCAGACAGGATGACAAAGAAAATGTCCAGCCTGTTGGAAGACATTTCATATAATTCAATTTCATACTGTTTTATTTGGCTTGTGATATTAGAGTTGTGTGAAGTTTACCGTTATTACGTCGTCCGCGACAGAGTCAGCAGGGCGAGGTATTGTAATCAATGTGGTTTGTTTGTTTGTGCGTCTGTCTGTTAACAATCTAACGTCTAGACGGTTGCACCGATTGACTTCAAATTTTTAGGGTAGGTGGGCAATGGTCCGTAGATAACCTGATTAAATTTCGGGGGAAATTGGGTCAAGGTGAAGGTCAAGCTCACCGGAAAGGTCAACCTTTCGGTTAAAATAACATTTTCCATTATAACTCAAAAACGGTTGCCGATAGACAGATGTTTACTATTATGAGCATATAGGAACTCCCATATGGGCTTTCATTTGGCACCACAACCTTTGACCTTGAGTGACCATGAAAGGTCAAACTCAAGGTCAAGGATTTTCAGAGGGCTGTAACTTGAAAACGGTTGATGGTAGACAGATATTTACCCTTATCAACTTACAGAAAGTGCCATATGGCCTTTCATTTGGCACCATGATGTTTGACCTTGAGTGACCTTAAAAGGTCAAACTGAAGGTCATGGGTTTTCAAAGGGCTATAACTTTAAAATGGTTCATGATTGCTAGATGTTTACTATTATCAACATATGCCGGTAAGACGTGTCATATGGGCTTTCAGTTGCCGCCATAACCTATGACCTTGAATGACTTTGAAACGGTCATGGATTTTCATAGGACTATAACCTGACATCTGATGATTGAGAAATATTACCATTATCAACACATAGGTATAAAATAAGTGCTGTCGGGCGAGGTTTGTTTTGCCTGGCAACACTTGTTAAAAAGTCTAACAATTACCAAAAGCAAAAAGTGTAATCTGGGGGCTATTTCTAAACATTTCCGCTAATTTCACGTTGTCAGATGTCGTAATGTTGCTTAAAATCAACAAAGTGATCTTAACCACCAGCAGAACAAGAGAATAGGTTGAATAATCTGATATGTCTTTTTCTCCTGACCTCATCATAAGAATTATTAAATAATTTTGACATTTTCCATGATATTTTCACTCGATATCAGTTGTAGGTCTGTATTCGCACTAGTACAACACGTACTGTAGGGTGTGTATGGAATGGAAGTGAGAGTTCCTGCACAAAGATATTTCCTGCTGCACTTGTTGTTCATCTGGGAAAATGTATCCATTAGCTGAAACTAAATCCAAATGAGCACTTAACCTCTCCACAACACTTTATCAGCTTCACCTACCAGTCAGGTCACTCAGTACATGTACAGTTCCTCGCTGTAGTCCGCATATTGCTATGGATAACATATTGGCACCTATTTAATGCTACATGGTGATCGACAGGCTCAGAAGGGTGCCAATACTTTCTCTTTGCAACAGCGCAGAAGGCCAGCTAAGGCGTGCACGATAAAGAGCCTGAGACCCGATTTCAGAGGGTCCTTCATCAGCTATAACCCCATCCCCTTCTTCCCACCTCTCTCTCTCTCTCTCTCCAATCAGCACCGCAGCTCTCCCGCCCGGACCGGAGACATGAACCCGTGAATGGATGGGCAAAAAGAATGGAAGAAAACGGCTCATTTTCAGATTTCCCAAAATCACAGCCACCTCCTGACACATGACTGGCGCAGAGCGCAGGAGGGAGGAAAAGAAAGAGAAGAATTGAGAGAGAGAGAGAGAGAGATGGTGAAAGGCAGATTTGAGTGTAGTTGAGTGTCAGCGTGGGTGAGCCTCACATCATTTTTCCCTTTTCCCTCTCCATCAGAGACAGAGAGAGAGAGAGAGAGAGAGAGAGCAGAGACAGAAAGCTAAAGAGAAACAACAGAGGGATGGAAAGAGTTATAGAGAAATGGACAGAGTAACAGAGAGAGAGACAGAAAAAGAAAGATAAAGAGCAGAGACAGAATGAGAGCTAGACAGGGAGAGAGAGAGAAAAGAGAGAATGAAAGAGAGAGAAAGGGACAGAAAGAAAGAGGTGCAGAGACTGAGGGAAAGAGACAGAAAGAGAGAGAGAGAGATACAGCTCGAGAAAGAGAAAAATAGATAGGGAGAATCAGAGAGAGAGAGAGACAGGAAGTGAAAGAGAAACAGCAGAGGGACGGAAAGAGTTATAGAGAAATAGACAGAGTGACAGAGAGAGAGAAAGAACAGAGAGTGAGAGAGAAAAAGAAAGGTAAAGAGCAGAGACAGAATAAGATATAGACAGGGAGAGAGAGAGAAAAGAGAATGAAAGAGAGAGAGAGAAAGGGACAGAAAGAAAGAGGTGCAGAGACTGAGGGAAAGAGACAGAAAGAGAGAGAGAGAGATACAGCTCGAGAAAGAGAAAAATAGATAGGGAGAATCAGAGAGAGAGAGAGAAAGGAAGTGAAAGAGAAACAGCAGAGGGACGGAAAGAGTTATAGAGAAATAGACAGAGTAACAGACAGAGAGAGAGAGAGAGAGCAGAGAGTGAGAGAGAAAAAGAAAGATAAAGAGCAGAGACAATGAGAGCTAGACAGGGAGAGAGAGAGAAAAGAGAATGAAAGAGAGAGAGAAAGGAACAGAAAGAAAGAGGTGCAGAGACTGAGGGAAAGAGACAGAAAGAGAGAGAGATATACAGCTCGAGAAAGAGAAAAATAGATAGGGAGAATCAGAGAGAGAGAGAGAAAGGAAGTGAAAGAGAAACAGCAGAGGGACGGAAAGAGTTATAGAGAAATAGACAGAGTGACAGAGAGAGAGAGAGAGCAGAAAGTGAGAGAGAAAAAGAAAGATAAAGAGCAGAGACAGAATGAGAGATAGACAGGGAGAGAGAGAACAGAGACTGAAAGAAAGAGAGAGAGAGATGCAGATCAAGAAAGAGAAAAACAGATAGGGAGAAATACAGACAGAGAAAAAGAAAGAGAGAAAAAGAAAGATAAAGAGCAGAGACAGAATGACAGTTAGACAACGAGAGAGAGAACAGCGACAAAAAGAAAGAGATAAATGCAGACTGAGAAAAGGAAAATAGATAGGGAGAAAGAGAGAGAGAGAGAGAGAAGGGGTCAGTTGTGAAAGAAGCCTGTCCATCTCTCAGCAGGCCAAGTCCCTCCTCCCATCTCTACGCTCGACAGCCCAACCCATAACTAAACAAGGCTTCCTCTGTCCTCTCTCTCTCTCTCTCTCTCTCTCTCTCTCCATCTATTCATCCAACCTTTGGAGAGCTTTCTCTTTTTTCGTCTTGTCTTTGGCCTTTCTCTTTCATTTGAAACAAGATGCCTTTGGGGATGTGCCGTTCTCAGACCTTTTTCCTTTCACTCTGTGTGTGTGTGTGTGTGTGTGTGTGTGTGTGTGTGTGTGTGTGTGTGTGTGTGTGTTTTTGCATGTTTATTTGTGAGCCAGAGTGAGAAACAGACATTTTTGGCAGCCTCCCATATGGCAGCACTGGAGGCCTACAGCGGTAAATCTCATCAGCGCAGCCGAGCCAGGATGCTCTGTAATTAAAGCTCAGCTACAGCTGTTGGCTAAATATCTGTTCACGGATGTTTCTTTGTGTGTGTGTGTGTGTGTGTGTGTGTGTGTGTGTGTGTGTACTCACAGCAAGGTAAAGCATTGTGTACATGGCGAAAGAGGCGTGGCCTGAGAAAAAGGATTTCCTGTAAAAGAGGAAAAAGCGGGAAACAATGTATACACTGAAGTTCTCTTGTGCCAGCAGTCCCACCCTGACATCTGCACATCATCACGTACATCTCACGCACATCTGTTCTACATCAACACTCATATTTCTAAGACGCAACAATTAAAAAGCCTAACAAAGAGTCTTGACGCTGTTATACACTCTTTTTCATGATTTGGTCTATTTTTTAATCATACAGCTGCTATATGTGGAATAACACACTTCGTGCTCTTCTGTTAGAGGAAATTAATCAGTGATAATGTGATATTGGTGGTGGTGAAGTTACTGTTACCAGTGTAAAGTTGATTATTTTCCTGTAGCGGCATGTGTTTTATTCCACTTATACCTCAGGAGTTTGCATAGAGTATATGTACAGTGGTGCTTGAAAGTTTGTGAACCCTTTCGAATTTTCTATATTTCTGCATAAATATGACCCAAAACATCATCAGATTTTCACACAAGTCCTAAAAGAAAATAAAGAGAACCCAGTTAAACAAATGGGAAAAACATATTATACTTGGTCATTTATTTATTGAGGAAAATGATCCAATATTACATATCTGTGAGTGGTAAAAGTATGTGAACCTCTAGGATTAGCAGTTAATTTGAAGGTGAAATTAGAGTCAGGTGTTTTCAATCAATGGGATGACAATCAGGTGTGAGTGGGCACCCTGTTTTATTTAAAGAACAGGGATCTATCAAAGTCTGAGCTTCACAACACATGTTTGTGGAAGTGTATCATGACATGAACAAAGGAGATTTCTGAGGACCTCAGAAAAAGCGTTGTTGATGCTCATCAGGCTGGAAAAGGTTACAAAACCATCTCTAAAGAGTTTGGACTCCACCAATCCACAGTCAGACAGATTGTGTACAAATGGAGGAAATTCAAGACCATTGTTACCCTCCCCAGGAGTGGTCGACCAACAAAGATCACTCCAAGAGCAAAGTGTGTAATAGTCGGCGAGGTCACAAAGGACCCCAGGGTAACTTCTCAGCAACTGAAGGCCTCTCTCACATTGGCCAATGTTAATGTTCATGAGTCCACCATCAGGAGAACACTGAACAACAATGGTGTGCATGGCAGGGTTGCAAGGAGAAAGCCACTGCGCTCCAAAAAGAACATTGCTGTACATCTGCAGTTTGCTAAAGATCACGTGGACAAGCCAGAAGGCTATTGGAAAAATGTTTTGTGGATGGATGAGACCAAACTAGAACTTTTTGGTTTAAATGAGAAGCGTTATGTTTGGAGAAAGGAAAACACTGCATTCCAGCATAAGAACCTTATCCCATCTGTGAAACATGGTGGTGGTAGTATCACGGTTTGGGCCTGTTTTGCTGCATCTGGGCCAGGACGGCTTGCCATCATTGATGGAACAATGAATTCTGAATTATACCAGCGAATTCTAAAGGAAAATGTCAGGACATCTGTCCATGAACTGAATCTCAAGAGAAGGTGGGTCATGCAGCAAGACAACAACCCTAAGCACACAAGTCGTTCTACCAAAGAATGGTTAAAGGAGAATAAAGTTAATGTTTTGGAATGGCCAAGTCAAAGTCCTGACCTTAATCCAATCGAAATGTTGTGGAAGGACCTGAAGCGAGCAGTTCATGTGAGGAAACCCACCAACATCCCAGAGTTGAAGCTGTTCTGTATGGAGGAATGAGCTAAAATTCCTCCAAGCCGGTGTGCAGGACTGATCAACAGTTACCGCAAACGTTTAGTTGCAGTTATTGCTGCACAAGGGGGTCACACCAGATACTGAAAGCAAAGGTTCACATACTTTTGCCACTTAGAGATATGTAATATTGGATCATTTTCCTCAATAAATAAATGACCAAGTATAATATTTTTGTCTCATTTGTTTAACTGGGTTCTCTTTATCTACTTTTAGGACTTGTGTGAAAATCTGATGATGTTTTAGGTCATATTTATGCAGAAATATAGAAAATTCTAAAGGGTTCACAAACTTTCAAGCACCACTGTATTTTATGTATTAAAGAATGACATGCTGTACTTTTTATCCATTTATTGTTACATTTAATGGAATTGAGTCCACTGTGTCTATATAAGGAGAATATTCTATTCAAATTCACTCAATA
The DNA here is from genome assembly GCF_027579695.1 of Neoarius graeffei. Taxonomy (NCBI): domain Eukaryota; kingdom Metazoa; phylum Chordata; class Actinopteri; order Siluriformes; family Ariidae; genus Neoarius; species Neoarius graeffei. Next base: position 10,848,703 of record NC_083584.1, read on the forward strand.
TGAGCAATCATGCGCTCTGACTGACTATTACTAGAATATCAGCTCATATACCGTGAGTAGAGAAAAACAAAATGGCAGAGCGTGTTGCTGAAGCAACCGAGGATGAAAAAAACTCTACTCAAAAACAAAACCCTGAAAATACAGAAAAAATAAAAAATAAACGAAATATGGAATGAAAGTATTTGATGGTAAGAATGTATCGTTTATTTTTCAATAATAATAATAATAATTATTATTATTATTATTATTGCATTTTTCACAAATTGCTCCCGTCATTTTGCTGCCGGTTTGTTTACATTCTTCATCTTTAAGCATTAAAGAAGAACTGAAGGCCAATTTTTTTATGATCAAAATTCTATTTATCTAATTTCATTAAATATCGGAATGCATTTCTGATTGCTATTTTCTCGCTGCTATAGCAAGTTCTGAGTGTTTGAAATATGCTCTGTAATATATCAGTCCATATGTCAAAGCAATGGCCATAAAAGAGATTCGCTGAGACCTGTGCGAGACATCGTAGGACGGAAGTAAAACGTACAGCGGAAATCAAAGTGACCAACATCTGCCAACGTCGTCAAAAGACGCACACGCCCTCTTTCGAATGCTGATGTAATCAAGCCGGAAGTTTTGTTTGTTTTGATAGCAATCAGGAAAGTTTGAAAAAAGTAGGCAGTAATCGTCATTTAAACTCGTTTTTGTGCAATATTTCGTTTGGAAAGCAGTTTTCAAAATGGCGGCACTGACACCTGGCTGACACTAAACGTTTCGAAGTCTCGCACAAGTCTCGTGAAGATCGCACGGATAAGCGACGCCTGCCGTGGACCAAACGAACTAAATTCAACACGGCTAAAAACCGAACAGGCCGATAAGTATAATATTTAATTGCAATTAGTTGCCAATACGAGTCACGATATAAGGTTACTAAAACCGAAAACGTCATTGAATAACACGTTAATTAAGAAATAAAGCAAGTTTCAGAATGACTTCAGTTCCCCTTTAGTATTTGTTGAATTTTTTTTAGACTGGTTCAAAAACTCAAAGAAGTTTGAAAATTACGGAACTGAAATGTCCAAGGAAGAATTAAATAAATGTCTAAAGTTATTCTATACCTCGACAGCATGACAGCAAGACGGCGCCTTCTACAAAAAAACAGCACTAAAGTCAATTCGTGCCGCCATCGATAGGTTTTTAAGAAGAATGCCTAAACGGAAATTATTTTGTTGGACGTTTTGTATGAAGTTTTTATTTAACGAATTTGCAAAAGCATAAAAATAAAAATGCTCCATTTCTCAAAATCTAGTGAAAGTGGATAGAATAAAACAGTTATTCCACTCAATTTCGTCATACACGGATTATATGCTTTATGACTTCCCACTAACCAGGGTAGAAGCAATGGAGAGAGTCTTTAGCAGGTTTATCCGGAAATGGCTGGGTGTCCCTCCAGCGTTTAGCTCAGTCAACCTCGACAGCAAGTCATCAGTACTCTGTTTACCATGCTCCTCCGTCGTTGAAGAATTCAAGGCAACCAAGGCAAGGGCAGCATGCACGCTTTTACTCTCCAAGGACGCAAAAGTCAGGCATGCCAACACCGCTATCAGCTGCGGCAGGAAGTGGAAACCCCTGGAAGTGGTGAAGGAAGCAGAAGCCTACTGGAGGCATCGGGAAATCGTGGGCGCTGTGTGTCGGGGACGTCTAGGGCTCGGCAACTACAGCGTCAAGAGCTGGGCGAAAAGTAGCACACCAGATAGAAGGGACTTGGTGGTGCAAAGGGTCCGGGAGACAGCCGAAGAAGACCGTCGTATTAAAGCGGTGGGGCTGGGCTCCCAGGCACGTTGGATGCAGTGGGAAGAGGCGCTCGAGAGGCCACTGTCTTGGAAAGAGTTGTGGGCTACTGACCAAGGCAAGCTGAACTTCCTGCTGCGTGCTGTGGCTGATCTCCTACCCACACCAAGCAATTTGAAGATCTGGGGCAAGGAGCAGGAGGCATCCTGCAGTCAGTGCAGTGCCAGCCTCTGCACACTGAACCACATTTTGACCAGCTGCCCAAAAGCTCTCGCGGATGGGCGCTATAGGTGGAGACACGACAAAGTCCTCACCGAGGTCGCTAAGTGGGTCGAACTGCAGAGAGGCAACGTCAACAAACAGCCGCCAGCACCACCAAGATTCACAGGCTTCCATTTAGAGGGCAGCAAGGTTCCGAAGGGAAAAAGACCTAATAACCTACCATCTCTGCTGCACCGTGCAACAGATTGGGAGCTGCGCGTGGATCTCAAGAAGAAGTTGGTCTTTCCTCAGAAGGTCGTGGTAACTACCCTCCGACCGGATATGATCCTTCTTTCTAGGAGTTCAAAGTCCATCATTCTAGCCGAACTCACTGTTCCCTGGGAAGACAGGCTAGCCATATCCCACCAGGCAAAGAAGGCTAAGTACCAGGACATAGTGGAAGAGGCGAGCCTTGCCGGGTGGTATGCCACCCTCTATCCAATCGAGGTCGGTGCTCGGGGTTTCCCTGCAACGTCGTTGCGCAGTTTTCTGCAGAAGATTGGGCTTGATCCCAAGCAACTGCGGAAGGCTATCAGGGAGATAGCCACAGTAGCCGAAACCAGTTCCAGGTGGCTGTGGTTGTCAAGGAATCGTAGCTGGACCCCTTCTGCAGGTGAAGGCTAACTTAGCCTTTGCCGCCCCACTCAGGAGAGGTGTACAGGTTAAGGGGCGAAACACCTGTGACCCTGAGATGCCTGCTGAGGATGCGGAAGGGGTCCCTAGGAACATCACAATACTCCACCAGTTCGATCTTTAACTTCCACATCCTTAGTTGCTCCTGCAGGTTCTGCTTGTAGCAAAGCATCTTTGGTGTTTAATTCATCGCCAATCAGCTCATGTATGACTCAATTTCATGGGATAATGGTTAAATATACTATATATAGTCATATTAAACATTCTCTCTCTCTCTCTCTCTCTCACCTGGCCTCCTCCACGTCTTTCTGGTCGTTGTTGCATTGCACGTTATCCACATAATCGCCCTTGGAGCAGTTCAGCGATGCGTACGTCACATTGCACACTGCTAAAAAGTTGGGGCGGAGCCGGCCCACGCTCAGCTTGGCCATGTTGGTCAGCGATTGGCCGATGCAGCAGCCAAACAGGAAGCTGCCCAGCTCTTTGTAGAGGGAGGAGATGTAGGGGTTTCGTATGAAGGCACGGGAGTTCACGCGGCGGGAGCGCACGCAGTAACACTCAGCCAGCGCGATCTGAAACACACACACACAAAACACTTTAGAGAAGCAGATCATAATTACACAATTATAAAACCATCTCTTTTGAAACATACAATTTAACTATGTTTTATACACTCTCTTCAGTTTACACTTCAAAGCCACACCCACAAAACACCTCCCTAGACTGTGCAACGCCGGCTCAGAGGTCAGGACTCTGAAATACTGATCGTAACGTCATGACTTTGTATCCTGATAGTGCTCAGGTTCCTCCACCAGGTCCTCAATTAAGATCCTTAACCCGCATCTGGTCAAGTCACTACTCCGTCTAAAAGCATCTACAACCCCGATTCCAAAAAAGTTGGGACAAAGTACAAATTGTAAATAAAAACGGAATGCAATGATGTGGAAGTTTCAAAATTCCATATTTTATTCAGAATAGAACATAGATGACATATCAAATGTTTAAACTGAGAAAATGTATCATTTAAAGAGAAAAATTAGGTGATTTTACATTTCATGACGACAACACATCTCAAAAAAGGCCATGTTTCCCACTGTGAGACATCCCCTTTTCTCTTTACAACAGTCTGTAAACGTCTGGGGACTGAGGAGACAAGTTGCTCAAGTTTAGGGATAGGAATGTTAACCCATTCTTGTCTAATGTAGGATTCTAGTTGCTCAACTGTCTTAGGTCTTTTTTGTCGTATCTTCCGTTTTATGATGCGCCAAATGTTTTCTATGGGTGAAAGATCTGGACTGCAGGCTGGCCAGTTCAGTACCCGGACCCTTCTTCTACGCAGCCATGATGCTGTAATTGATGCAGTATGTGGTTTGGCATTGTCATGTTGGAAAATGCAAGGTCTTCCCTGAAAGAGACGTCGTCTGGATGGGAGCATATGTTGCTCTAGAACCTGGATATACCTTTCAGCATTGATGGTGTCTTTCCAGATGTGTAAGCTGCCCATGCCACACGCACTAATGCAACCCCATACCATCAGAGATGCAGGCTTCTGAACTGAGCGCTGATAACAACTCGGGTCGTCCTTCTCCTCTTTAGTCCGAATGACACGGCGTCCCTGATTTCCATAAAGAACTTCAAATTTTGATTCGTCTGACCACAGAACAGTTTTCCACTTTGCCACAGTCCCTTTTAAATGAGCCTTGGCCCAGAGAAGACGTCTGCGCTTCTGGATCATGTTTAGATACGGCTTCTTCTTTGAACTATAGAGTTTTAGCTGGCAACGGCGGATGGCACGGTGAATTGTGTTCACAGATAATGTTCTCTGGAAATATTCCTGAGCCCATTTTGTGATTTCCAATACAGAAGCATGCCTGTATGTGATGCAGTGCCGTCTAAGGGCCCGAAGATCATGGGCACCCAGTATGGTTTTCCGGCCTTGACCCTTACGCACAGAGATTCTTCCAGATTCTCTGAATCTTTTTGATGATATTATGCGCTGTAGATGATGATATGTTCAAACTCTTTGCAATTTTACACTGTCGAACTCCTTTCTGATATTGCTCCACTATTTGTCGGTGCAGAATTAGGGGGATTGGTGATCCTCTTCCCATCTTTACTTCTGAGAGCCGCTGCCACTCCAAGATGCTCTTTTTATACCCAGTCATGTTAATGACCTATTGCCAATTGACCTAATGAGTTGCAATTTGGTCCTCCAGCTGTTCCTTTTTTGTACCTTTAACTTTTCCAGCCTCTTATTGCCCCTGTCCCAACTTTTTTGAGATGTGTTGCTGTCATGAAATTTCAAATGAGCCAATATTTGGCATGAAATTTCAAAATGTCTCATTTTCGACATTTGATATGTTGTCTATGTTCTAGTGTGAATACAATATCAGTTTTTGAGATTTGTAAATTATTGCATTCCGTTTTTATTTACAATTTGTACTTTGTCCCAACTTTTTTGGAATCGGGGTTGTACTGAATGAGTAAATGATTGACATGTGACGTAGAAATGCCTTCTTTTTTTTCTTTTTCTTTTTTTTTGCCAAACAGAATTTTTGGCTGCGTATAAATAGAGACGTGTATTTTTAGCGTGAACACAAAAACAAATCGAACAACAGGAAGCAGCAGGTAAAGACATTAAGCTGTTGTTCTGGGTGTTCCTTGAACAGATATCATCTCTGGCAGCAGTTGCCGAAGCACTGGAGCAGATCAGATTTTGTGTGTGTGTGTGTCTCACCGTTAGGCCCGTAATGATGATTCCTCCTGTGATTAGCACGCTGTCCGGGATGGCCTCCCTCTCCACGTAGGGGTAAGTGATGCTCGGGTCTTCGCAGAAGAAACCCCTCTTGTACGCCTTCACAGTTTTCAGTTCACACGCAAAGAAAGGGATAGATGCTAGAGAGAGGGAGAGAGAGAGAAATTTTAATTTCATGAAATATTTGAATATACAGTGTCTTGCAAAAGTATTCATCCCCCTTGGTGTTTGTCCTGTATTGTCGCATTACAAGCTGGAATTAAAATGGATTTCTGAAGAGTTAGCACCATTTGATTTACACAACATGCCTACCACTTTAAAGGTGCAATTTTTTAAAATTATTGTGACAGAAACAATAATTAAGATGAAAAAAAACAGAAATCTGGAGTGTGCATAAGTATTCACCCCCTCTCGTACGAAACCCCTAAATAAGAGCTGCTCCAACCAGTTCATTTCATAAGTCACATAATTAGTTGATTAAGATCCACCTGTGTGCAATCAAAGTGTCACATGATGTCTGTATAAATCAACCTGTTCTGGAAGGACCCTGACTCTGCAACACTACCAAGCAAGCAACATGAAAACCAAGGAGCCTCCAAACAGGTCAGAGACAAAGCTGTGGAGAAGTATAGATCAGGGTTGGGTTATAAAAATAAATATCCCAGACTTTGAATATCCCACAGAGCACCGTTAAATCCATTATAGCAAAATGGAAAGAATATGGCACCACTACAAACCTGACAAGAGAAAGCCCCGCCCACCAAAACTCAAAGACGGGGCAAGGAGGGCATTAATCAGAGATGCAACAAAGACACCAAAGAGAACACTGAAGGAGCTGCAAAGATCCACAGCGGGGATGGCCGTATCTGTCCATTGGACCACTTTAAGCCGTACACTCCACAGAGTGGGCGGGGCTTTATGGAAGAGTGGCCAGAAGAAAAAAAAAGTCATTGCTTAAGAAAACAAATTTGGAGTTTGCCCAACAGCATGTGGCAGACTCCCCAAACACATGGAAGAAGATTCTCTGGTCAAATGAGACTAAACTTGATCTTTTTGGCCATTATGGGAAACGCCAACCCAACACCCCGAGAAAACCATTCCTACAATGCAACATGGTGGTGGCAGCATTATGCTGCGGGGATGTTTTTCATCTGCAGGGACAGGAAAGCTGGTCAGGATTGAAGGAAAGATGGATGGCACTAAATACAGGGCAATTCTGGAGGAAAACCTGTTTGAGTCGGCCAGAGGTTTGAGACCGGGACGAAGGCTCACATGCATGTATCTGCGCAGCTTATTACATAAGAAAGCACTTTTCAGATTAAAAAAGAAAACATAATGAAGGCTGCTGGGTTTTGGTGCAAAATGAAAACGCGAGTGTGACAGCCAAAGTGTCCAGAAGAACCGTGGCTGGTTCTGTAAGATGCTCAGTAAAACCTACAGCTCATTTCTGCATAAAACTGCACTCACTGCAATCACTGAGACGACTATTGTTTGTCTGTTTTTTTAAAACAAAGGGTCGTCTCACACCAAATATGGGCTTTGTTATATTCATTTATTACGGCTTACTGATTACTGTTTATAGATTAGATTAGATTAGATTAGATTAGATTAGATTAGACTTTATTGATCCCTTTGGGCGGGTTCCCTCAGGGAAATTAAGATTCCAGCAGCATCATTACAGATAAACAGAGAAAAGAAATAGAGGAAAAACTTCTAGATAAATTAAAATAAATTAAGTATTTACATATACAAATATAAAAAGAATAAGATATGGGGAAGAGAGGAAAGGGGGAGGAGGAAAAAAAGGGGGACGGGGGCAGCAGGAGAGATATTGCACTTTATATTGCACATTATATTGCACATTGTCCGGTATTGCTTTTTGTCAGGCTAGGCTACTGCTCCTTCCTGTCCTCTGTCCTCCTGTTACCCCTCCTCCCCCCCAGAGAGGAGTTGTACAGTCTGATGGCGTGAGGGACAAAGGAGTTTTTGAGTCTGTTCGTCCTGCACTTGGGAAGGAGCATTCTGTCACTGAACAGGCTCCTCTGGTTGCTGATGATGGTGTGCAGAGGGTGACTGGCATCGTCCATGATGTTCAGTAGTTTGTCAAGTCAAGTTTATTTGTATAGCGCTTTTAACAATAAACATTGTCGCAAAGCAGCTTTACAGAATTTGAACGACTTAAAACATGAGCTAATTTTATCCCTAATCTATCCCCAATGAGCAAGCCTGTGGCGATGGTGGCAAGGAAAAACTCCCTCAGACGACATGAGGAAGAAACCTCGAGAGGAACCAGACTCAAAAGGGAACCCATCCTCATTTGGGCAACAGACAGCATTACTATAACATTAACAGTTTTAACATGAGGACAGTTTCGTTGATGTTATAAACTCTTCATTGATGGAAACTTGAGTGCAAAACTGTTCATGATAACTGCAGTCCTAAAGTTAGCAAGTCAACTGTAGTCCTCAGCCATAAAAGCATTACTGTAAGAGTCCAGAGCGTCCTCCAGGTATATCCCTCAACTGTCCTCATGGGGCCGTCCTTCACAGGAGCGATGCGATAAAACTCCGACCAGACACAGGGCACCAGGATGGATCAAGCAGGTCCGAGGAGCAGAAGAGGCCAGCATCTCAATCCCAGGACCAACATGTAGCTCAGAGGGACAGATTGGGGGGACAAATTGACATCATTTACCCCACCACACACACACACACACAGAACGTTAGTTTGTCCATAGACCTCTTCTCTGCCACCGTCACCAGAGAGTCCAGCTTCATGCCGACCACAGAGCCGGCCCGCCTGATCAGTTTGTCCAGCCTGGATGTGTCCTTCTTGGATGTGCTGCCCCCCCCAGCACACCACGGTGTAAAACAGGACACCGGTGACCAGAGACTGACAGAACATCCACAGGAGTTTCCTGCAGATGTTAAAGGACCGCAGCCTCTTAAGGAAGTATAGCCTGCTCTGTCCCTTCCTGTACAAGTGATTGGCGTTGCAAGTACTTTTTAATGTTGAAACATTTCATTATATTACTTTTAAGCCATTTTTTTTTCATCTGCAGCATTTCTTTACGTGCCTAAGACTTTTGTACAAGACTGTATATTCAGAATATATTTCAAAATTAAGATGGCTTGTTTTACAGCATTTCACTGCCTTTGTTCGTTCTTACTTATGCAATTTATTTTCAGATTGACTCCAGAGCGTTTTTTATCCAAACTTGTGACATCATTTACCCCACCACACACACACACACACACAGAACGTTATACTGTACATATATCTTCCTCCTTTGATTGACTTTTCACCAAAAATCTTCCTTGATTGATCACGACAGACTCACTATTTAGACGTGCGAATGAGCTCTGTAGAGTTTGGAACTGAGTAAATGAAGGTCTGGAAGTAGAACACGTAATGTGTGTGTGTGTGTGTGTGTGTGTGTGTGTGTGTGTGTGTGTGTCATGAAACACTCAATAAATTGACAGGGAAATTCTGCGAGACACAAGTTTCATTATCCTTATTATGTGCAATTAGACTGTACTTAAGCTCTTTGCTGTGTAATTCCTGTCTTTATGCTGAAATGAAGACCTGACATTCCTCAAATAACTTAGAGAGAGAGAGAGAGAGAGAGAGAGAGAGAGAGAGAGAGAGAGAGCAGGACGACAGCTTTGAAAGATTAAAGAGAAAAAGGAGACGGTCTTAAAGAACAAAAAGTGATTGTGAGCATCAAGGAAGCTGAAAATGAGAATCAATCCGTGAAGAGAGCTTTCATTGAGAAGAAAAGAGAAGAAAAGTAGGAGAAAGGGTAAACTCAGCTTGATAAACTCACTGTATAAGAACCGTACGACTGAATATCAGGGTTTTCATTAAGCGCCCAACATTTACTCCTAGGCATGTAACAATTCACCCGATTCAAAATATTCATTTCGCGATGCAATTTTTCCACGATATTTAAATAAATAAAAAATAAATGAAGAAAATTTTATGACCAACAGAGATACAATATTTATTTTCCTATTCTTTATCAACTTACACTACCGTTCAAAAGTTTGGGGTCACCCAGACAATTTTGTGTTTTCCATGAAAAGTCACACTTTTATTTACCACCATAAGTTGTAAAATGAATAGAAAATATAGTCAAGACATTTTTCTGGCCATTTTGAGCATTTAATCGACCCCACAAATGTGATGCTCCAGAAACTCAATCTGCTCAAAGGAAGGTCAGTTTTATAGCTTCTCTAAAGAGCTCAACTGTTTTCAGCTGTGCTAACATGATTGTACAAGGGTTTTCTAATCATCCATTAGCCTTCTGAGGCAATGAGCAAACACATTGTACCATTAGAACACTGGAGTGAGAGTTGCTGGAGATGGGCCTCTATACACCTATGGAGATATTGCACCAAAAACCAGACATTTGCAGCTAGAATAGTCATTTACCACATTAGCAATGTATAGAGTGGATTTCTGATTAGTTTAAAGTGATCTTCATTGAAAAGAACAGCGCTTTTCTTTCAAAAATAAGGACATTTCAAAGTGACCCCAAACTTTTGAACGGTAGTGTAAATCTTCCTTTAGTTAAATTAAAAATAAACTCTTGTTTCATTTTCATATTAAGATAAAACTTTATTAATCCTGAAGGAAATTCTTGTGCCAAAAATCACTCCATAAAAATACAGCACAAGTTAGAATACAATAATACAACTTAAAAACAAACTGTACGTAAAATAAGAACTGTACAACAAATAAGGCAGATTCTTCAGCAGAAAGGACAAAATTATGAAATTATTAAAAGGTCGACTGCCTTCCAGATTTTTCAACTGTAGGTCATAAAAAGAATTTTCCCGACACCCAGTTATTTTTGTTTAGTGAACCAAAAGCTACTGAATTTGAATAACAGACTCATCTCATCTCATTATCTGTAGCCGCTTTATCCTGTTCTACAGGGTCGCAGGCGAGCTGGAGCCTATCCCAGCTGACTATGGGTGAAAGGCGGGGTACACCCTGGACAAGTCGCCAGGTCATCACAGGGCTGACACATAGACACAGACAACCATTCACACACACATTCACACCTACGCTCAATTTAGAGTCACCAGTTAACTTAACCTGCATGTCTTTGGACTGTGGGGGAAACCGGAGACAGTGAGTCTCACTCACTCACTGTCTCACTCACTCACTCACTCACTCACTCACTCACTGTCTCACTCACTCACTCACTCACTCACTCACTCACTCACTCACTGTCTCACTCACTCACTCACTCACTCACTCACTCACTCACTCACTGTCTCACTCACTCACTGTCTCACTCACTCACTCACTCACTCACTCTTTCACTCACTGTCTCACTCACTCACTCACTCACTCACTCACTGTCTCACTCACTCACTCACTCACTCACTCACTCACTGTCTCACTCACTCACTCACTCACTGTCTCACTCACTCACTCACTCACTCACTCACTCACTCACTGTCTCACTCACTCACTCACTCACTGTCTCACTCACTCACTCACTCACTCACTCACTGTCTCACTCACTAACTCACTCACTCACCCACTCACTCACTCACTCACTCACTGTCTCACTCACTCACTCGATCACTCACTCACTGTCTCACTCACTCACTCACTCACTCACTCACTCACTCACTCACTCAATCACTCACTGTCTCACTCACTCACTCAATCACTCACTGTCTCACTCACTGTCTCACTCACTCACTGTCTCACTCACTCACTCACTCACTCACTCACTCACTCACTCACTCACTCATTCATTCACTCACTCACTCACTCACTCACTCACTCACTCACTCATCCTCTCACTCATTGTCTCACTCACTCACTTACTGTCTCACTCACTCACTCACTCACTCACTCACTCACTCACTCACTCACTCACTGTCTCACTCAATCACCCTCACTTACTCACTCACTCACTGTCTCACTCAATCACCCTCACTCACTCACTCACTCACTCACTCACTCACTCACTCACTCACTGTCTCACTCACTCACTCACTCACTCACTCACTCACTCACTCACTCACTGTCTCACTCACTGTCTCACTCACTGTCTCACTCACTCACTCACTCACTGTCTCACTCACTCACTCAATCACTCACTGTCTCACTCACTCACTCACTCACTCACTCACTCACTCACTCACTCACTCACTCTTTCACTCACTGTCTCACTCACTCACTCACTCACTCACTCACTCACTCACTCATTGACTCATCCTCTCACTCATTGTCTCACTCACTCACTTACTGTCTCACTCACTCACTCACTCACTCACTCACTCACTGTCTCACTCAATCACCCTCACTCACTCACTTACTGTCTCACTCACTCACTCACTCACTCACTCACTCACTCACTCTTTCACTCATTCATTCACCCTCTCACTCATTCATTCACCCTCTCACTCACTCACTCACTCACTCACTCTCTCTCTCTCTCTCATTGACTCACCCTCTCACTCACTGTCTCACTGACTCACTCTCTCATTGACTCACCCTCTCACTCACTCACTCATTCATAATCATGATTATTATGATTATTAAACTGCGTAATCTTTGTTTTTCCAAGCTGTAATTGCATTGTTTAGAGAGCAGAGGGCGAAATAGCTAATGTACAATCACAGGAATGCACATGACTTCACTGTAAACACAGCTCTAATCCTGCAAAAAGACACAACAAGAAACAGATCTACAATGGGAAACAGCTGTTGTGTGATTGTGTACAAATAGATTTAACAGGAAATGAAGTAAGTTTTTTAGGTTAGTCTCTCACGTAACTTTCCTTATGTCTGTTGTTAGAATGCTAACCATTTGGTACTGGTTTTTGCATTTTCTTTTCCATCTTATTTTTTCTAATGTTTACATGTGAAGCTGTGTTTCCGTACGCTCGGCCCTGAAACTGCTCTTCAACACAAGGAACCGTGTGACACCAGGTGAATAGCGTGATCACGTCTGAGAAAACAATCCACATTAAAAAAATTATTTTTTTAAAAAGCATGCTTGTAAAATTCCATACGTGAAGCATTTAAAATCCCGACGATGATTTGCACGTTAAACACGTGTGATGTTTCTGGCTTCTGTATGGGGAAATACTGAAGTGTGACTTCGCAACAGGAAAGAAAAAATACATTCCTACAACATTAATGATTAAACTGAGCTTAAAACGAAGCGGCTCGCTCACAGCACCTGTTAGCTATCACCTGTTACTTATCACCTGTTACCTGTTAGTTATTACCTGAGCCACTTCCTGTTGGATCCTGATAAGCAGACTACAAAGAATTCTGGGAAGACCAGGACTTTCTCAAGGTCTGAGTGAAACTGAAAGAAACACACACTACAGTGGGTGAGTGGAGTATGCACTGTATGTCGGGTGTGTAGGAGACGGACTCTGAGAAAGAGAGAGAGAGAGAGAGAGAGAATTCCAGCTTGCTTTCTCAGAAAACTCTTTCCCTCTTTTTCTCAAACTGACCTTGTTCGGTCCCATGCCCTCTCTCCTCAGAGCTCGACCCGTAGAGAGCATGGGATTGATCATTAACCCTCCCCTCATTCCCTCACCGCACCCTTTGGAACCAAGCCACACACACACACACACACACTGGTAAGGAAGGTTTAGGAGTACGTGACTGAAGCATGCACAACAGGACACAAAGTTTTATTCCAAACACACACACAGTGTGGATCAATACAGTTGAAAGTGCAACACTGGACAAAGATTTTTTTAAGGAACAAAACACTCCGTGTCACGTTGTTAGAGGAAAATAATCAACGAGGCAGCAGTGCAATGAAGTGGACTCACTGTTAGCAGCCTGAAGTGGATTATTTTCCAAGAACAGCGCGTCCTGAAGTGCTTTATTCCTCTTATACCGCAGCAATTAGTCAAGTCTCTCTCTATATATAATTTATTAAAAAACTAGTTGTACTTTTTATCTGTTTACAGTTACATAATGTCCTTGAAACAAGTTAATTCCTGGTCTCACTATAAACAGCAGCAATAAAGTCATTCCATCTCCGGCCTCTCGTTATTCTTTTTTGAGAAGTGAATAAGACAAAAAACAACATAAAACACACACACACACACACACACACACACACACACATCTCGTCATATTACTGAGAAACCACCAAGTGTAATCTCCTCTCTCCTGAAGAGTTTCCTGTGTCGGAAAATGTACAGCTTTACCATCTGCTTCCTGTCCTTCCTCATGTGGCGCTCTCACTGCGCCAAAACACCAAGAACACGACGGAGAAAGGGTTTGAATTATTTTTTTTCAAGAATCTGGAGATTTTTTTTCCTTGTTAAACAATGCCATGATCGGAGAGTTCCGAACATTTCATCGGATTTCATCAGGCTGTATACAGGCCAGAGATTGAAATATCCGGGCGAAACAAAACCAGCTCTGGATTCTGGAGAATTTTGTGCAGTGACTGCCACAATTTTCTGAGCAGTATTTGTGGCAGGAGAATCAGTGAAAAAAAACCAAACTTTTCAGCAACAAGAACATAAATAAATAAATAAACAAATAAACCCTACATATTAAGGAGAAATGTCCATATTTCTCCTACATTTAGTGGATGAAATGTAATACAAAAATTAAAATAAAAACAACCCAAGAAGCAATTACAAAAAAAAGTTTAAAATTTATTTATTTATTTCCCATCCATTATCTGTAGCCGCTTTATCCTGTTCTACAGGGTCGCAGGCAAGCTGGAGCCTATCCCAGCTGACTACGGGCGAAAGGCAGGGTACACCCTGGACAAGTCGCCAGGTCATCACAGGGCTGACACATAGACACAGACAACCATTCACACTCACATTCACACCTACGCTCAATTTAGAGTCACCAGTTAACCTAACCTGCATGTCTTTGGACTGTGGGGGAAACCGGAGCACCCGGAGGAAACCCACGCGGACACGGGGAGAACATGCAAACTCCACACAGAAAGGCCCTCGCCAGCCACGGAGCTCGAACCCGGACCTTCTTGCTGTGAGGCGACAGCGCTAACCACTACACCACCGTGCCGCCCTTATTTAGTTAGTTAGTTTAAAAAAACTACATATTAAGGAGAAATGTCCATATAGTCACATTTAGTGGATGAAATGTAAAAAAAAAAAGAAGCAATTAAAAAAAAATAGTTTTGAACAATTAATCAATTAAATTGTTTATTAATTAGTTAGTCAGTCAGTTAAAAAAATATATTAAGGAGAAATGTCCATATAGTCACATATAGTGGATGAAATGTAAAACATAAATAAATAAATAAATAAATAAATAACCCAAGAAGCAATTATAAAAAAAAAAGGTTTAACATTTATTTAGTTAGTTAGTTAGTTTAAAAAAACTATATATTAAGGAGAAATGTCCATATAGTCACATTTAGTGGATGAAATGTAAAAAAAAAAAAGAAGTAATTACAAAAAAGGTTTAATTAATTAATTATATAATTATATAATTAGTTAGTTAGTTAGTTAGTTAGTTAGTTAGTTAGTTAGTTAGTTAGTTAGTTAAAAAAAACCTTACATATTAAGGAGAAATGTCCATATAGTCACATTTAGTGAATGAAATGTTAAAAAAAGAAGTAATTACAAATAAAAAAATTTTCAACAACAGCAATTAGATAGATAGATAGATAGATAGATAGATAGATAGATAGATAGATAGATAGATAGATAGATAGATAGAAACCCAAGAAGCAATTCCAAAAATAAATAAATAAAGGTTTTAGACAAATACAGAGTACCAAAAATGTGGACGCAGTTCAGACCTGTTCACAGTAATGAATACTGTAATACTGTACAAATAAGAAGTTTAATAATAATAATAAGAATAATATTCTGGTTGTTTATTAATGTAAACAGCTCTCGACGTTGATTTGGATATTAATTTGCATATGAGGAATAAACTCAACAGAAGAGACAATCGCATCATTTTTCACCGTCATGTACATGACAGTTAATCACCCACAATACTTTATAACCGTGACACGTCGAGTTCCGCGTAACACACTGAGAGAAAAACCCCAGATCATTCCCGTGAGCCGAAAAGGAAGCTCGGGTCACAAACCAAACACTACAGTTCTCAGAATGAGCGTGAAGTCAGTAATTGGAGTTCATCATGGGTGGGGGACGCAATATGTTACACAGTATGTCACGGCCTGAGGGAACGTGAATCACGACAGAATTATTGACTCTCTTATGGAAGGTGACAAACAGAGCAGCGAGGCAAAATCTGAGTCTAAAATTCGTCTTTATGCGATTATTCTCTAACGCTAACGCTCTGCCAGTGGAGTGTGTAATGTGTCGTCGTACGAATGAGGGATTTTAGATGCTTCGATTTCATGAAACATCAATTTCAACAATTTAATGTTCAAACAATGACACGGTACTCATAAGTAAATAGATAGACATGCAGCCGAAGAACCCGGCCCAACCCACACTAGTATTAATAAAAATAATAATAATAATAATAATAATAATTTTTATTTAAAAGCGCCTTTCAAGACACCCAAGGTCATGTCACAAAAAAAAAACATGCAATGCAATTAATAAAGTATTAATAAACAAAAATCTCAATTTTACAAAGTAATAAAACCAAGTCATAGTGAAAACGCCAGCTTATTATATATAGATATTTTGTTGTTGTTGTTGTTTTTGTTGTTGCTTTTTTATTTTACTGACATATGACAGCATACGAGGATTACTGTAGGTAAAACAAATGCAGTTGGGGAGGGGGGTAATATTCTCAGAAAAAAAAAAAAATAAATAAATAAACTCAGAATTTTCAAGATTCAAGTTGTAAATTAATTAATGATAAAAAAAACTCAGATCTTGTCTGAAACTAGAAACTCGTACACTTGTGTGAAAAAAAACTCAGAAATTCCGTGAGATTAAAGTCATAAGTTGATGATGAAAAAAAAAAAAACTCAGAAAAAAACCTGTTGTTGTTGTTTTTTTTTTCAAGGAAACCGATGCGTTCACTTCGCAAGGTCAAATCAAGGTCATCACACCACAGATGCCACGGTTGAGCTGAGAGTTACAGGAAATGCAGGCTTTAGTCCTCGATCACGCAATACAAAAGAACAAAACATGAGGAGATTTTCAGCTGTATATATACAGTGCGCTCCATAATTATTGGTACCCCTTGTAAATATTAGTAAAATGGGTTAGAAAGAGGCGGCACGGTGGTGTAGTGGTTAGCGCTGTCGACTCACAGCAAGAAGGTCCGGGTTCGAGCCCCGTGGCCGGCGAGGGCCTTTCTGTGTGGAGTTTGCATGTTCTCCCCGTGTCCGCGTGGGTTTCCTCCGGGTGGTCCGGTTTCCCCCACAGTCCAAAGACATGCAGGTTAGGTTAACTGGTGACTCTAAATTGAGCGTAGGTGTGAATGTGAGTGTGAATGGTTGTCTGTGTCTATGTGTCAGCCCTGTGATGACCTGGCGACTTGTCCAGGGTGTACCCCGCCTTTCGCCCGTAGTCAGCTGGGATAGGCTCCAGCTTGCCTGCGACCCTGTAGAACAGGATAAAGCGGCTAGAGATAATGAGATGAGATGAGATGGGGTTAGAAAAAAAAATCCACCTTTTAGTGAAGTCGCTTCATCTCACACTGAAAAAATGAGCCACTATTATTGGCACCCCTGCATTTAATACTTTGTATACCCTTCCTTTGGCAGTGAAACAGCACTGAGTCTCTCCTGTAACATTCTACAAGGTTGGAGATCCAGAGCAGGGAATCTGAGCCCGTTCCTCTTTACACAATCTCTCCACATCATCCAAGGTCCTCGACCCTCTCTTGTGCTCTCTCCTCTTCAGGTTTTCACTGGGGTTCAGGTCAAGAGACTGAGACGGCCAGGGCAGAAGCTTGATTCTGTGCTAACCATTTCTGTGTTGATTTGGACTTCGGACCATTGTCCTGCTGGAAGATCCAACGACAACCCAGTTTTAGTTTCCAAAAATACAGAGGAGCCAGATTCTGATTTAAAATGTCCTGGGATTTCATGGCGTCCATGATGCCATGGACCCTAACAAAGTTTCCAGGGCCTTTGGAGGAAAAACAGCCCCAAAACAAACATCACAGAACCTCCACCATATTTTCCAGCTGGGATCGGGTCCTTTTTTAATTATAGCCATCCTGCTTTTTACACCAAACTCAGATTGAGTGTTTACTGGGGGAAAAAGCTCTGTTTTTGTTCCATCAGACCAGAGAACACGGTTCCAGTCAAAGTTGTCGTAGCGTTTCACAAACTCCAGGTGTTTACGTTTGTGGTTAACTGACAGAAAAGGCTTTTTTTTCTGGAACCTTCCAAATAATCTGCTGGTATGGAGGTGGAGTCTGATGGAGATTTGGAAACCCCAAGGTTTTACTTTTCCTTGTAATTCACCAACAGTGATCCTTGGGGATTTTTTTTCCTCTCTTACCCTCCTCCTTACTGTACATGGGAGAGAAATAAACTTGACTCCTCTTCCAGGCAAGTTTGCACCAGTTCCAGCTGATGTCCACTTTTTTTTACACTACTGTTCAAAAGTTTGGGGTCACCCAGACAATTTTGTGTTTTCCATGAAAAGTCACACTTTTATTTACCACCATAAGTTGTAAAATGAATAGAAAATATAGTCGAGACATTTTTCTGGCCATTTTGAGCATTTAATCGACCCCACAAATGTGATGCTCCAGAAACTCAATCTGCTCAAAGGAAGGTCAGTTTTATAGCTTCTCTAAAGAGCTCAACTGTTTTCAGCTGTGCTAACATGATTGTACAAGGGTTTTCTAATCATCCATTAGCCTTCTGAGGCAATGAGCAAACACATTGTACCATTAGAACACTGGAGTGAGAGTTGCTGGAAATGGGCCTCTATACACCTATGGAGATATTGCACCAAAAACCAGACATTTGCAGCTAGAATAGTCATTTACCACATTAGCAATGTATAGAGTGGATTTCTGATTAGTTTAAAGTGATCTTCATTGAAAAGAACAGTGCTTTTCTTTCAAAAATAAGGACATTTCAAAGTAACCCCAAACTTTTGAACGGTAGTGTATTTTTGCCCTAACAGGACACAGGAAATGAACATTTTCAGGCGAGTAGCTTTTTTTTGTTTAATAATCATCCCCTGACTTATGAAGGTCAACATACTTCTCCCTCATTTGGTTTGTGTGTCTCTTATCTTTCCCATGTTGATGTTGAGGGAATTTGGCCTCTGTGTCGCCTCATATTTGTTCCCCAGTTTATCAGGAAGTCATGGATTACAGCTTGAAAGTTCCTACACACTCCAATCAACTCAAAAATACTGTACGATTTAACCGGGAAACATGCTTCAGTTACCGTACATTGTGTTCACTATCATTTCATTTCCAGGGATGCCAATAACACTTGTACATGTGTTTGTGTTGAAAATAATTTCTTGATGACGGCTTTGCTAGGGCGGCACGGTGGTGTAGTGGTTAGCGCTGTTGCCTCACAGCAAGAAGGTCTGGGTTCAAGCCCCGTGGCCGGCGAGGGCCTTTCTGTGCGGAGTTTGCATGTTGTCCGCGTGGGTTTCCTCCGGGTGCTCTGGTTTCCCCCACAGTCCAAAGACATTCAGGTTAGGTTAACTGGTGACTTTAAATTGGCCGTAGGTGTGAATGGTTGTCTGTGTCTATGTGTCAGCCCTGTGATGACCTGGCGACTTGTCCAGGGTGTACCCCGCCTTTTGCCCGTAGTCAGCTGGGATAGGCTCCAGCTTGCCTGCGACCCTGTAGAACAGGATAAAGCGGCTACAGATAATGAGATGAGATGAAGAAAAACGAGTTCGTCTAAAACCCGCTTGCATTAAATATCATCAATTATTTTACATACAGGACACTTTTTCGATGGAATAAAAACGTGTTTTATTCCCTTCTAGCGGGTTTCATTCATTTGGTTTGATAGCATGCAATATTGTTAGCATATCGCTTATCCTACGTGTATTACGTCACTCTACCCAATGGAGAATGAGTGTTGAATATGGTTTACGATATTGCACGGTTGTCAAGACAATATGACGTCACACATCGGCGCTGATACAAATATCTAATGAGAGTTTTCTGCTGTGCATGCACAGAAGCATTTCTTTCTTTGCCGGGAAAGAGAAAGACATGTTGAACACCTGAAAGACTCCCAAAACTTCATTATATATTCCTCACGCATATTTACAAGAGAAAAACATACCAACGGACATCGAAAAACTGGAAAAGAGACATGTCGGAGATGTAAAACTTCTGCGCTTATGAGTGACTGTGACAGTTTGTAAACAAACATGGCTGCCAGGTTTGCTGCGTTAAATACAGAAGATTTTGAGAGAATTTTGGCTGCCAGGTCGCTCCGTTGTGTGTAGATGTTGATGTTGATTTTAAAAGTAACTCAGTAAATTACACAGGGAAATGAATACTTAAGTCTGAGTGAAAAATACTGTAGCGAGCATGCAGCGTGAAAGAAGAGTCTGGAGACAGAAAGCTTAGTTTCTTGGTCGTTAGCCTGTAGCTCTCAATAGCACTGGCTTGACTGCTTTATTAGCATTCGCTAACAGTACTGATGAACGCTACACCGGCTGGAAGGTGACTTCACTGCTGCGCTGACGGCACCGACTCGCGGTTAAGCTAGTGTTGGCCTTCAAGAATGCTCATATGAAGACAGTGTATGTATAATAATAATAATATTGGCTCACTTTTTTTCATGGTCTATCAGATGTATTACATTCAGCTACTCATCTTCGACTCGTTCAATATCATGCTAGCTGAATGGAATATATATCTGATATACCACTCAACACCAGCCAATATTATTTAAAGGTAGACTGCCTTCCAGATTTTTCAAGTGTAGGTCATAAAAATAATTTTCCCAACACCCAATTATTTTTGTTTAATGGACTGAAAGCCACAGAATTTGAATCACAGACTTCCAATTTTATTAGTTTTTTTTTAAATAGAACAATTAATGAATTTAAGGCCACATGGCCCTAAATTCTCCACTATTTTTTCCTGCTTCACCATGACCCAATACAAGATACTACGTCATGCATCACGTGTTGGGCTTTACCCGTTCACGCAAGGCATTGTGGGATACAAATTTGAAACAGGAGAGAAAAATGGAGGACGCGAGTGTGCGAATGAAGCGTGAAAGACTGACTACAGTAACGGAAAGAAAGTGAGAAGAAAAGACGTTATGTTATATACAACCCCGATTCCAAAAAAGTTGGGACAAAGTACAAATTGTAAATAAAAACGGAATGCAATGATGTGGAAGTTTCAAAATTCCATATTTTATTCAGAATAGAACATAGATGACATATCAAATGTTTAAACTGAGAAAATGTATCATTTAAAGAGGAAAATTAGGTGATTTTAAATTTCATGACAACAACACATCTCAAAAAAGTTGGGACAAGGCCATGTTTACCACTGTGAGTCATCCCCTTTTCTCTTTACAACAGTCTGTAAACGTCTGGGGACTGAGGAGACAAGTTGCTCAAGTTTAGGGATAGGAATGTTAACCCATTCTTGTCTAATGTAGGATTCTAGTTGCTCAACTGTCTTAGGTCTTTTTTGTCGTATCTTCCGTTTTATGATGCGCCAAATGTTTTCTATGGGTGAAAGATCTGGACTGCAGGCTGGCCAGTTCAGTACCCGGACCCTTCTTCTATGCAGCCATGATACTGTAATTAATGCAGTATGTGGTTTGGCATTGTCATGTTGGAAAATGCAAGGTCTTCCCTGAAAGAGACGTCGTCTGGATGGGAGCATATGTTGCTCTAGAACCTGGATATACCTTTCAGCATTGATGGTGTCTTTCCAGATGTGTAAGCTGTCCATGCCACACGCACTAATGCAACCCCATACCATCAGAGATGCAGGCTTCTGAACTGAGCGCTGATAACAACTTGGGTCATCCTTCTCCTCTTTAGTCCGAATGACACAGCGTCCCTGATTTCCATAAAGAACTTCAAATTTTGATTCATCTGACCACAGAACAGTTTTCCACTTTGCCACAGTCCATTTTAAATGAGCCTTGGCCCAGAGAAGACGTCTGCGCTTCTGGATCATGTTTAGATACGGCTTCTTCTTTGAACTATAGAGTTTTAGCTGGCAACGGCGCATGGCACGGTGAATTGTGTTCACAGATAATGTTCTCTGGAAATTATTCCTGAGCCCATTTTGTGATTTCCAATACAGAAGCATGCCTGTATGTGATGCAGTGCCATCTAAGAGCCCGAAGATCATGGGCACCAGGTATGGTTTTCTGGCCTTGACCCTTACGCACAGAGATTCTTCCAGATTTTCTGAATCTTTTGATGATATTATGCACTGTAGATGATGATATGTTCAAACTCTTTGCAATTTTACACTGTCGAACTCCTTTCTGATATTGCTCCACTATTTGTCGGCGCAGAATTAGGGGGATTGGTGATCCTCTTCCCATCTTTACTTCTGAGAGCCGCTGCCACTCCAAGATGCTCTTTTTATACCCAGTCATGTTAATGACCTATTGCCAGTTGACCTAATGAGTTGCAATTTGGTCCTCCAGCTGTTCCTTTTTTGTACCTTTAACTTTTCCAGCCTCTTATTGCCCCTGTTCCAACTTTTTTGAGATGTGTTGCTGTCATGAAATTTCAAATGAGCCAATATTTGGCATGAAATTTCAAAATGTCTCACTTTTGACATCTGATATGTTGTCTGTGTTCTATTGTGGATACAGTATCAGTTTTTGAGATTTGTAAATTATTGCATTCCATTTTTATTTACAATTTGTACTTTGTCCCAACTTTTTTGGAATCGGGGTTGTACGAAGGAAAGGAAACGCAGGACCAAACTAATAAATATCGGCACTCAGCGAGCACCTCGGTGTGATCAGCTGTTCGTTTAGCGACAGAATGATGGAACTGTCAGTGTACGC
Source organism: Neoarius graeffei (assembly GCF_027579695.1). Lineage (NCBI taxonomy): Eukaryota > Metazoa > Chordata > Actinopteri > Siluriformes > Ariidae > Neoarius > Neoarius graeffei. The sequence goes on from NC_083584.1 coordinate 10,871,060, forward strand.
TCAAAGCTAAACCTGCGCATACACACACACACGAACTTCCTCTGTCTGCTTGACTGCGCAAAGCGAATGATTTCATGCACATTATTTGCTTTAATCCCCTCAAATTAAATAACTTCCCAGCCACAGAACAGAACGGCCTGATATTTCGTGAGATATTACAGAAATAAACAGATATCACAATGACCACATTTCAGACGGAACTAAATTTCACCGATGTTGTGAAATCGAAAGGCCGTCTAGCTTTAAGGTAGAAATAAAGTTTTACAGAGTATAACTGCTGTTTAGAATAATGATTCACATTTCAACATCTAAAACAAAACAAAACAAAACAAAACACATAATTCAGGAATAAATATTGTCTCAATGAACAGGGAAAGTGGCAGCAAAGAAAGAAAGAAAGAAAGAAAGAAAGAAAGAAAGAAAGAAAGAAAGAAAGAAAGAAAGAAAGAAAGAAAGAAAGAAAGAAAGAAAGAAAGAGAAACAGAAAGATGACAAACATGTCTGCTTTGAGTCAGATCCCTTCCTCAGTTCCAGTGCCAGCAGCACCACATGTTCCACAGTGCACTTCTCTCCAGGCCTCGTTAAGCTCTCTGTGTGTGTGTGTGTGTGTGTGTGTGTGTTAGACTATCTGCTAGTGTTGCTGTACTACCTGCTACGGTTCTGTAGTTCATTAAAATGGAAGACGCTGAGCCTGCTGAGGAAAAGCGACTGCCTCGAGTCAACAGAGCCGCCTAATTACACTGTGCATCAAATGCACAGGAGTAAAATAAAGTTACATAAGCAACTGATATGACTATCAGCTATTTCCCTATAAACTCAACAGCGGGAGAAGAAAACCCTGTGGTCAAGCTGACTTTTCTATCTGGATTAAGAACACTGCTGAAACGACAGAGAGATCTGTATATACAGTCCTGTAAAAAAAAAAAAGTCTTAGGCACACGTAAAGAAATGCTGTCGACCAAAAATGGCTTACAAATAATGAAATGAAATGTTTCAACATTAAAAAGTACTATAAACAGTAAGCTATAATAAATCAATATACACTACCGTTCAAAAGTTTGGGGTCACTTTGAAATGTCCTTATTTTTGAAAGAAAAGCACTGTTCTTTTCAATGAAGATCACTTTAACCCTTTGGTGACTGACCCCTTGAAAATGGTTCCTCCAGGAACCATGACGTTTCAGTTGTCAAGACAACGGAAAAACTAAAATACAAATACAAATACAAGAGCATTTTGTTTTGTGCACAAGAGCATTGTGACGTATCTTTCTGTTTTTGTATTTTAGTTTTTCCGTTGTCTTGACAACTGAAATGTCATCGTTCCTGGAGGAACCATTTTCAAGGGGTCAGTCACCAAAGGGTTAAACTAATCAGAAATCCTCTCTATACATTGCTAATGTGGTAAATGACTATTCTAGCTGCAAATGTCTGGTTTTTGGTGCAATATCTCCATAGGTGTATAGAGGCCCATTTCCAGCAACTCTCACTCCAGTGTTCTAATGGTACAATGTGTTTGCTCATTGCCTCAGAAGGCTAATGGATGATTAGAAAACCCTTGTACAATCATGTTAGCACAGCTGAAAACAGTTGAGCTCTTTAGAGAAGCTATAAAACTGACCTTCCTTTGAGCAGATTGAGTTTCTGGAGCATCACATTTGTGGGGTCGATTAAATGCTCAAAATGGCCAGAAAAATGTCTTGACTATATTTTCTATTCATTTTACAACTTATGGTGGGAAATAAAAGTGTGACTTTTCATGGAAAACACAAAATTGTCTGGGTGACCCCAAACTTTTGAACGGTAGTGTAACAAAGTCAATATTTGGTGTGAGACGACTCTTTGCTTTAAAAAAAAAAATAGTCTCAGGTCCAGTGAGTGCAGTTTTATGCAAAAATGAGCTGCAGGTTTTACTGAGCATCTTACAGAACCAGAACCAGCCACAGTTCTTCTGGACACTTTGTCACACTCGCGTCTTCATTTTACACCAAAAATTTTCCAGTAGCCTTCATTATGTTTTCTTTTTTAATCTGAAAAGTGCTCTCTTATGGAATATGCTGCTCAGACATATTACAAACTTTTAGTTTTCTGTAACGTTTAATTTTGCGCCAGGGGAAAAAAAAGAATGGAACTCTAAAATGTTTTTTTTGTAACATTTTGACTCGATAATGTACAGTGGTGCTTGAAAGTTTGTGAACCCTTTCGAATTTTCTATATTTCTGCATAAATATGACCTAAAACATCATCAGATTTTCACACAAGTCCTAAAAGTAGATAAAGAGAAGCCAGTTAAACAAACGAGACAAAAATATTATACTTGCCATTTATTTATTGAGGAAAATGATCCAATATTACATATCTGTGAGTGGCAAAAGTATGTGAACCTTTGCTTTCAGTATCTGGTGTGACCCCCTTGTGCAGCAATAACTGCAACTAAACGTTTCCGGTAACTGTTGATCAGTCCTGCACACCGGCTTGGAGGAATTTTAGCCCATTCCTCCGTACAGAACAGCTTCAACTCTGGGATGTTGGTGGGTTTCCTCACATGAGCTGCTCGCTTCAGGCCCTTCCACAACATTTCGATTGGATTAAGGTCAGGACTTTGACTTGGCCATTCCAAAACATTAACTTTATTCTTCTATAACCATTCTTTCGTAGAGCAACTTGTGTGCTTCGGGTCGTTGTCTTGCTGCATGACCCACCTTCTCTTGAGATTCAGTTCATGGACAGATGTCCTGACATTTTCCTTTAGAATTCGCTGGTATAATTCAGAATTCATTGTTCCATCAATGATGGAAAGCCGTCCTGGCCCAGATGCAGCAAAACAGGCCCAAACCGTGATACTACCACCACCATGTTTCACAGATGGGATAAGGTTCTTATGCTGGAATGCAGTGTTTTCCTTTCTCCAAACATAACACTTCTCATTTAAACCAAAAAGTTCTATTTTGGTCTCATCCATCCACAAAACATTTTTCCAATAGCCTTTTGGCTTGTCCACATGATCTTTAGCAAACTGCAGACGAGCAGCAATGTTCTTTTTGGAGAGCAGTGGCTTTCTCCTTGCAACCCTGCCATGCACAACATTGTTGTTCAGTGTTCTCCTGATGGTGGACTCATGAACATTAACATTAGCCAATGTGAGAGGGGCCTTCAGTTGCTTAGAAGTTACCCTGGGGTCCTTTGTGACCTCGCCAACTATTACACGCCTTGCTCTTGGAGTGATCTTTGTTGGTTGACCACTCCTGGGGAGGGTAACAATGGTCTTGAATTTCCTCCATTTGTACACAATCTGTCTGACTGTGGATTGGTGGAGTCCAAACTCTTTAGAGATGGTTTTGTAACCTTTTGCAGCCTGACGAGCATCAACAACACTTTTTCTGAGTTCCTCAGAAATTTCCTTTGTTCGTGCCATGATACACTTCCACAAACATGTGTTGTGAAGATCAGACTTTGATAGATCCCTGTTCTTTAAATAAAACAGGGTGCCCACTCACACCTGATTGTCATCCCATTGATTGAAAACACCTGACTCTAATTTCACCTTCAAATTAACTGCTAATCCTAGAGGTTCACATACTTTTGCCACTCACAGATATGTAATATCAGATCATTTTCCTCAATACATAAATGACCAAGTATAATATTTTTGTCTCATTTGTTTAACTGGGTTCTCTTTTTTTACTTTTAGGACTTGTGTGAAAATCTGATTATGTTTTAGGTCATATTTATGCAGAAATATAGAAAATTCTAAAGGGTTCACAAACTTTCAAGCACCACTGTATGTAGAAGTCATAAAATAGAAATCTATCACAAAGTTTGTATGAAAAAAATTGCCAAGACTTTTGCACAGTACTGTATATTGAGGAATAAATAATTATTAAGACAGTTTCTCAGGTTATATCGACATAAACTAAAGCAGATCATCACCTACTTGTGAAGAACACCAATAGCAAGTGCACACGTGTAACGTGAAAGTGAACAGCAGTGTTGGGCAAGTTACTCAAGAACTGTAATGCATTACTTATTACTTTTTGCTGTCATTTTTAAGTAATGCATTACATTACAATATTACTGCATTTAAAAAGTAAGGCATTACACTACTTTTACATTACTTTATTTATTCTCGCCAAAATGACTGGAATGGATTTTGGTAATCTACAGAGCAAATCTAGCTCATGAGTCATGACTCTTTCACCTCCCATCCAGGAAGCCTGCAGACTAAAAACCAGCATGTTCAGGAATAGCTTCTTACCCGCCCACAATACCAAGGATAAATCATCCTTTCCCTTCTTGCCATACCTTACCATGCACACACCGGCACCAGCACCAGTTCAGTGCCGTCCTCTTCAATTCTGTAGCAATCTGCATTTTCACAACTGCACATCTGGTGTTATATACACGTCTGTGAATGTAGCCCTTCTCTATAGGACATCTATTAAGATAGTTCCAGCTGTATTACCCTCTGTTAATCATAATTTATACCCATTTTTTCATTGTTCTACCTGTACATTCTGCACCCATAACTTACCTGTAAATAATCTGCACATAACTATTGCCCTACATATCAATGGCCATACTACATGTGCATGAGCACACACACACACACACACACACACACACACACACACACACACAATAACACACACACACACACACACAATAACACACATACACACAATGACAGAAATATATAATTTATTTTCACTCTCACTTTCACGCATGTGCGCGCACACACACTCTCTCTCTCTCTCTGTTTGCTATGTGGCTGTTTTTTGTCAACGTATATGAGTGTGTGTATGCGGCCCCTCATAGAAAAGTTCTGCGCGGACTTTTATCAGTAGCTAATCTCGCGGTGATCCGCGAACTTTGTAAGAAGAAAACACACAAAACCCACAAAACAATCCAGGTTAAAAATGCATTGTAACGTGCGTTACTGGCACTGTAACGAGTAAATATTACCAGTTTTCTCTCCTGTAATGCCTTACATTACTGCGTTACGCCAAAAAGTAATGCATTACAGTAATTAATTACTTTTGTAACGCGTTACTCCCAACACTGGTGAACAGAAATCATAGTGAAGCTTATAACGTGCACAAATAACCATAAAGTTAAAATAAATTCGATGAGTCATTGTTTGTAAAGTAAAACAAATAAGTAATTTTAAAGTAAAGTTCATTTCTACGACTAATTTACAAACAGGTTAGTCGGTTTTACTTGATGAAACTATCATAAAACTTTGTAAAGTTGTAAAGTAAATGTTTATCAATTCAAACTGATCTGTAACATTTTGCAAACTAGTTGTAAAGTAAACCGATAAATCTTTGTAAAGTAATCCAAACAAATATCGGATTGTAAAGTCGGCCAACTGATGTTTATAAACCAGAATGTTAACTGATTGTCAAGTAAAAGCGACCTGCGACTATACGGTCCATAGAAACGTAAAGCAGAGCGATAACTGTTTTCAAAGTGAAACTGAACAGTATAAATAGTAAACTTTACTTAAGTAAACTAAAGGGAACAAATTCCTGTAAAGTTAAATTGAGCAGTAACTGTTTATAAAGAAAATGTATTAATAACTGTAAAGCTGTAAAGTAAAATAAACCAATAATTGTTTGTACAGTAAAATAAATCAGTTACTGTTTATAAAGTAAAACTAAACAAATTACAGTAAGTGTTTGTAAAGTAAGTCAGACAAATATTGGATTGTAAAGTAAACCAACAGCTGTTTGGTGGACAAACAGCTGGTATGTGATAAAACTGACCCACATCTTTAGACTCAAATAACTGTAAAGTGAAATGTTTAAAAATGTTTATATAGAATCACTGGACTAACCAAAAAAATGTTTTGTTTTTCATCCAAACACCATTATCAGTTGTAAAAGTGTTACAGGAAGTAACACTGGCACAAATACAGACAACGAAGTCACATGATCATGATGATGGTGTTTGAATGAACACGGAAAAGTCTTGTTTGTTTGTTTTTGGGTGGTCCAGTGAGTCCAAATAAATATTTTTAAAATTTTTAAACCTGGATGTCTTAAAACAAACTTAGATAGAAACCGTAAAGTAAAACTAAAATTGTAAAAATTCAAATCAACCCCTAACTATTTGTAAACTGGTTGTAAAGTAAAACAATGTACTGTAAAATCAATATTTACTTGCAACTGTTTGCAGAGTAAAACTGACCAATAACAGCTGATAAACTGGTTGTAAAGTAAAACTAGATTTCTTTTGTAACTTAAAACTGAGATCCTGCACTCCTTTTTAACACCTTATCCAATTAATCCATCCATCCATCCATCCACTCATCCCTTTCAGCTCATTGTGAGAGCAGTATTTCTGTCAGGAAGTATTTATTGGATTTAACCAGGTGTTAGGAAATGACCACCGAACAAGAGCAGTCATCACTGTGAAACATGAAGCCTGGTACTTTTGGCAGTTTTCCAGCATACAACAGTGAGAAGTGTGAGTACCTTCACACTTGGTTATCAATACAGACTCACTCTGCTGCTAGAAATTAGCATACCTGTAACGTAGACTGGAGCGAACATCGCCGGCCAGTTTAACACCGCAACTCTTCAAGTGACAGATTGCCATGTAACCTTGTTCATATCTTGTCATTTGATTCACGCATGACATTTTCTGCTAAAATTAACTTCTCTATATAGAGAGTACATAGTAATCCCTGTATTAGCCCACACGTCAGAGCCAACTGTTAAGAGACACCGTGCAGCCGGTCCATGTCAGAGTGAGGAACTGGAATAGCAGAGCATGTTGGCACACAGGGAACACAAACATCCCACTCAGACAGAGAGAGAGAGAGAGAGAGAGAGAAACCAACAACACATGCCCTAAAACCCAGCCCTGAGGTACACAATCCTGTCAAGTTCAGCTGCAACTTTAAACACACCTTTCTGAGATCATTAAAGTTGTACGATGATGAATATTAGATGTAAATCTCTCAGGTCAGTGCTAAAACTGAACCTCATTGGGTTGGGCCTCCTGACACATCTCGGTTAAGTAACGTCGCCAGAGGACATCTGTAGTCATTACGATTAATTCACTCAGGATAAGTCATGCCTGGATAAATAAAGAGACGGGAGTGTATTCATAAAATACACATGGTTGTTACAGTAAATTAATTCCATGACTACTAGATATGCCTCATTTTAAGACAAACTGATTGTTCTGACCCTGTTGGCGGGGGCGTGGCCACACATGTTGCACCTTATACCTTTGCTAGGAACCCTGTTTCTCTAAAAGCTCTAAGAATTTGAGTTAATGCACCGATGAGATCCAGTTTCAAGCAGATGTTCACCAAAACAAGGATCCTAGTAAGATAATCTCTATATAAAAAAGATATTAATTAGAAATGCAAATAAACATATAGAATATTTACATATGAAAGAAAAGAAATGCAGAGTGGATTTTTTTATTTGCAAGTAATGCTTTTCCAAATTATACAAGCAAAAAAAAAAAAAAAACTAGATAGAGACTAGGGCTGGGTATCACCAGATACCTCACGATACGATGGCGATATTTTGCCCACGATAACGATAATACAGTGCCATGAGAAAGTTTGGGCACCCTTGACAAATCCCAGTATTTTTCATTCATATATAATTGGGTGTTTGATTCTACAACTTAGTCTTGACATATGAAATAAATAAAAGACACAGACATATTTCAGCATTGAAGAGAAGTTTATTGGGCTAACAGAAAAAGTGCAATATGCAGCAAAACAAAAATAGGCCCGTGCATAAATTTGGGCACCCTAACAGAAACATTCCATCAATATTTAGTGGAGCCTCCTTTTGCAAAAATTACAGCCTCTAGACGCTTTCTATAGCCACCAATGAGTGTATGGATCTTGGACGAAGGCATCTTGGCCCACTCCTCCTTGCAAAACATCTCTAATTCCTTGAGGTTTGAAGGTCTACGAGCATGGACAGCTTGCTTCAATTCATCCCACAGATTTTCAATGATATTCAAATCTGGGGACTGGGATGGCCATTCCAAGACATTGTACTTGTTCCTCTGCATGTATGCCCGAGTGGATTTTGAGCAATGTTTCGGGTCATTGTCTTGTTGAAACATCCATCCCCGGCGCAACTTCAACTTTGTTACAGACTCTAGCACATTATCCTCAAGAATCTGCTGGTATTGAGTGGAATCCATGCGACCGTCAACTTTAACAAGGTTCCCAGTACCAGTACTCGCCACACAGCCCCACAGCATGATGGAACCTCCACCAAATTTCACTGTGGGTAGCAGATGTTTCTCTTGGAATTCTGTGTTCTTTTTACGCCATGTGTATTGCCTCTTGTTGTGACCAAATAACTCGATTTTTGTTTCGTCAGTCCACAAGATCTTATTCCAAAAGGATACTGGCTTGTCCAAATGTGCTTTTGCATAGTTCAAGCGACTCAATTTGTGGCGACTGCGAAGAAAGGGCTTCTTCCTCATCACTCTCCCGTACAGTCTTTCCTCATGCAAATTGCGCTGTATTGTTGCCCTATGCACAGTGACCCCATCTGCAGCTAGATCCCTTTGCAAGTCTCTGGTGGTGGTCTGTGGGTTGTTTTTAACAATTCTCAGCATCCTTCGTCTTTGCCTCCCTGAAATTTTTCTTGGCCTACCACTTCTGGCCTTGACAAGGACTGTGCCTGTGGCTTTCCATTTTCTTACAATGTTCCTCACGGTAGACACTGACAGCTGAAATCTTTTGGAAAGTTTTTTGTAGCCTTCCCCTAGTCCATACTGCTCTATAATCTTTGTTTTGAGGTCATGAGAAAGTTGTTTTGAGGCCCCCATCTTGCAGCTCTTCAGAGGACAGTCAAAGAGAAAGAGAACTGGCATTTGGCCACCTTAAATAGCCTTTGTCATGATTGGATGCACCTGCCTATTAAGTTCAAGGCTTAATGAGCTCACTTAACCAACTTGATGTTTTCAATTACTCTGTGATGATTAGTTACAGGTTTTCAAAGCAACAAAATGTCAAGGGTTCCCATACTTTTGCACAGCCTATTTTTCACATTTGATTTAATTTCATACAAAGGAATACACCAATAATTAAAATCAGTGTCTGCAAAACAACCCAGCACTTGGCTCTGATGGGCAAAGGAAGGACATGCCACTAGAGTGTTTTTCTGTGGAGACAGAGTCAATTATTGTACAACCTCAGACGGGGTGCCCAAACTTTCTCATGGCACTGTATCACGGTACAGCGATTCTGTGATAATCGATATATTGCAAGAAATTTCAACCACATCACGATATCTGTGTCACTGAAGAAAATCAGAATTTATTGACCACTGTAAAATTACATTTCACATACATAACTACACACTCTTGCCAGACATATATTTGTCTCTATTCCACTGCTGGCAAAACCAAGAGTTGCTTCGCTACAACATACAGAAAATTCCCATTTCTGTGCTAGTATTATCAACTTTTTTGTAAGCATGGACACATCAGTGCTGCTTAACAAGCAGAATCAGATTGTTTTATGAAAACTTAAAACTTGCACTGCAGACTGCACATACATTTCAGTGCTAACACTAATATCAATTTGTTCTTTGTAAACTTGAGAACATACACCTGAGAACATTTAACTTGTGCTTATTTTGCAGGAACAACACACTGTCTGAAACACATTGAAAAGTGCAGTGGGCATCTTATGGCCCTTTTCCACTACCCTTTTTCAGCTCACTTCAGCTCACTTCAGCCCGACACGGCTCGCGTTTCGACTACCAAAAACCAGCACGATTCAGCTCGCTTCAGCCCTGCTCAGCCCCTAAAACTCGCACCGTTTTGGAGTGGGGCTGAAGCGAGCCAAACCGTGCCGAGTGAGGCTGGGGGCGTGAGCAGACACTCCCCTGTGCACTGATTGGTGAGGAGGAGTGTCCTCACATGCCCACACACGCCCCGCGAGCACGCTGGGATCTGTAAACACCATAAACCCGGAAGAAGGAGAATTACGAATTACGAGAATTTCTGAAGCCTTATGCGCCTCGCCTCATCTATACACTCTTGCCAGTATCTGTTGGCGTTGTCAGTGACAACAAGCCACAGAACCAAGACCAGCAACACTAACGACTCCATGTCCTCCATGTTTATTGTTTACTATTCGGGTCGTGAGACTACCACTTAAAAGATCACTGATGTCACTGTTTGCGCTGCTTAACGACATCACGTGACGTCCACCCACTTTCGCTAACTCCACCCAATGTGTCCACCCACTTCCAGCCAGCACGGTTCAGCGCGGTTGTAGTCGAAATGCAACTCCAACAGCCCCGCTCAGCCCGACTCAGCACGGCACGGCTCAGCCCGACTCAGCCGCGTTTGTAGTGGAAAAGCGGCATTAGTCTCCCTGAGCACAATTATGAAACAAAGTGCAGTGTGGGTCAGTGTCCACACACTGAAACTGAACTGAAACCTCAGTGAATCATGTTTCTTCTGAACTTTGAGTAAATACTCAAAATAAAATGCAGTGTCTCACACACACTAAAATTGAAAATGCAAGATAAAGTGCAGCTTCTTGCCTTTGGCCTTAAATGACCAAATTAAGTTCACAGTTACAGTAAGTCACACATCACTGAAGTAGACGGGAGGACTTTGGCGCTGTCCAGTGTAGTTTGCTTCGGGTCGGGTTTCGGTGGCTCCGGCTGAGCTAATATGTCGGGGTGGTGTCGTGCTAAGTAAGTTCGCAAGTTTGTTGTGTTACCTGAATATCTAATTGGAGCGAAACAGGTTTTGCAGAGTGCGTACTCTTTGTCCGGCTCACTGTTTTTTTCTCCTTTCCTTTGGAATCCAAAGTGCCTCCAAACATCTGCCTTAAAGTTCGGCGGCGTCTCTAGGTTTACGTTAACAGCCATGCTTGCTTGTTTTTTTTTTTCCTCACTGCAACCGCCGGGGAAAAAAAGAGAAGATGAAGAGTGCCTTGCAGTGAGGGAGCGGCACAGCGACACCTCGCGGAGCGGAGGTGCGGAAGTCGTACTGGATTTACAACCCGTCTGAAACATGATTTATTATTTGAAAAAATATCGATATTCAAATTTTGAGTATCGATATTGAATCGGAAGACAAAGTATCGCGATATATCGCCGTATCGATATTTTTGCACACCCCTAATAGAGACGATGACTAAAGTCACAGTAATTTGTGCTAGCTGTTACAAACCAGGACGTCTGGTCACCGTACACTATAGATCCCGAATGGTAAGAGATAGAGAATGACGCTTAGTGAGGAAAAGTTGCGCCCTACCGCCCTGAACCTCATCTCATCTCATTATCTCTAGCTGCTTTATCCTGTCCTACAGGGTCGCAGGCAAGCTGGAGCCTATCCCAGCTGACTATGGGCGAAAGGCGGGGTACACCCTGGACAAGTCGCCAGACAACCATTCACACTCACGGTCAATTTAGAGTCACCAGTTAACCTAACCTGCATGTCTTTGGACTGTGGGGGAAACCGGAGCACCCGGAGGAAACCCACACGGACAACATGCAAACTCTGCACAGAAAGGCCCTCGCCAGCCACACGGCTCGAACCCGGACCTTCTTGCTGTGAGGCGACAGCGCTAACCACTACACCACCGTGCCGCCCGCCCTGAACCTAAATAAATAAATAAATTATAAAGATTGAAAAAAATCATGAAAATTGACAAAGTGATTGAAAAAAAATCCCGTTATTCACGGATCATTCTGGATCAGTGATCCAGATCAGCACCAAAAGTCATAGCAATGTAATTCAGCCCAGAGGTATTCTTCATGTAAAATTTGGTGATGATTGGTTGAAAACTGAAGGAGGAATAGCATCCTGAAAAACGTTAGAACAATAATAAGAAGAAGAAATTAGAAAGATTCTGCGCGAGAATAACAATTTGCACCAGCACTGCTAGTGCAAAAAAAAAAAAAAAATTAAAGCAATTTAATTTTTAATAACGAAACTGCATAACGTTTGTCAGGAATTCACAGACAGGTGGATGCAAACGCAAGTGCAAGCGTGACCTTTATTAAAATCCAAATTGTCAAGCAGGATCATGGGCAAAAGCAGGTTTAAAATAAATCAAACAATCAGGGAGACAGGAATAAACACAAGACAGCGAAAAGGTCAAACCCAAGAAAGCAGTCAGGAAATAATGCTGAGAGTTGTTAAGTGTTACGACGGCAAGACTTCGCCAAGAATGGGAAGGATCAAGTTGTTTAAATACACAAAGTTCACTGAAGATAAACAGGAAACAGGTGTTTTAGTGTTTAGGGAGTTATGTGCGTCGTGGTAAAGTCCGGGCTGGATTCGCTTCAGGATGAGGAGCCGTGACTCGTGAATCCGCGGTGGCACAAAGTCAATAGTTCAGTTTTCAGATATTCAGAAAACTGAATTCAGGTTGCTCAGAAACAGACAAAGCCAATCTAAGCTGACTGTGTACTCGATTGCCTGGATATCGATTCACTTGAAGCATTCCAAACTTTTTTTTTTTTTTTTAAATACGCTATATGTGGACCCCTGGCCATGAATGAATAACTTTATTTAAGCACAATAAGTTGATCAGCAGAGCTGGTGGGGTCATGCATGTACAGATACTAATAATTACAAACACAAAAAAAACTAGAAATATACACAATCTCATCTCATCTCATTATCTGTAGCCGCTTTATCCTGTTCTACAGGGTCGCAGGCAAGCTGGAGCCTATCCCAGCTGACTATGGGCGAAAGGCGGGGTACACCCTGGACAAGTCACCAGGTCATCACAGGGCTGACACATAGACACAGACAACCGTTCACACTCACATTCACACCTACGCTCAATTTAGAGTCACCAGTTAACCTAACCTGCATGTCTTTGGACTGTGGGGAAAACCAGAGCACCCGGAGGAAACCCACGCGGACAACATGCAAACTCCGCACAGAAAGGCCCTCGCCGGCCACGGGGCTCGAACCCGGACCTTCTTGCTGTGAGGCGACAGCACTAACCACTACACCACCGTGCCGCAATATACACAATCTTTTAAAAAAAAAAAAAAACTTAAAATCTGTTGATTACTGTGAACGTGACACAGGTCGATCTGCTGGTTCAGGAATCATTTAATCCACGCCTCTTTCTGAATTGTTTGAGCTGATACCCATCCCCATAACTGGTACGCATCATCTTGTTTCAGTACATTTTATTTCCTAATGTGCGGGAGTAAGCCAGTCGAAAATCTGGGTAAGTCTGAGTCAATATGTGTTGGAACAAAAGTTTAGTCTCTACAATGTCGTCTACCAACACAGATGAGTCTACACACGAATTCTTCAGCACTAGTGTCCCATGAAAGTCCATATAATATATAAGGGGAAGCCATGGCCAAATAGTTAGAGAAACAGCTTTGGGACCACAAGGTTGCTGGTTCAATTCCCTGAACCAGTAGGACTGGCTTAAGTGCCCTTGAGCAAGGTGCTTAACTCCCAACTGCTCTGGCAAGAGTGGTGGCATACCTTGTGTCTGATTAGCCAGAGAAAAACTGATGATGCGATTATCAGTTTGGGCAAGAACCCAGCCATAACTAAGAATAAATAATACCCTCAGCCCTTGCATGGATTTCTTCCAGGTTGCTTAAGTGCGTCTTGTTGCACAATCCCCAAACTATTAGACCATACAGTGGTGCTTGAAAGTTTGTGAACCCTTTAGAATTTTCTATATTTCTGCATAAATATGACCTAAATATCATCAGATTTTCACACAAGTCCTTAAAGTAGATAAAGAGAACCCAGTTAAACAAATGAGACAAAAATATTAGACTTGGTCATTTATTTATTGAGGAAAATGATCCAATATTACATATCTGTGAGTGGCAAAAGTATGTGAACCTTTGCTTTCAGTATCTGGTGTGACCCCCTTGTGCACCAATAACTGCAACTAAATGTTTCTGGTAACTGTTGATCAGTCCTGCACACCGGCTTGGAGGAAATTTAGCCCGTTCCTCCGTACAGAACAGCTTCAACTCTGGGATGTTGGTGAGTTTCCTCACATGAACTGCTCGCTTCAGGTCCTTCCACAACATTTCCATTGGATTAAGGTCAGGATTTTGACTTGGCCATTCCAAAACATTAACTTTATTCTTCTTTAACCATTCTTTGGAAGAATGACTTGCGTGCTTAGGGTCGTTGTCTTGCTGCATGACCCACCTTCTCTTGAGATTCAGTTCATGGACAGATGTCCTGACATTTTCCTTTAGAATTCGCTGGTATAATTCAGAATCCATTGTTCCATCAATGAGGGCAAGCCGTCCTGGCCCAGATGCAGCAAAACAGGCCCAAACTATGATACTACCACCACCATGTTTCACAGATGGGATAAGGTTCTTATGCTGGAATGCAATGTTTTCCTTTCTCCAAACATAACGCTTCTCATTTAAACCAAAAAGTTCTATTTTGGTCTCATCCGTCCACAAAACATTCCAATAGCCTTCTGGCTTGTCCACGTGATTTTTAGCAAACTTCAGATGAGCAGCAATGTTCTTTTTGGAGAGCAGTGGCTTTCTCCTTGCAACCCTGCCATGCACACCATTGTTGTTCAGTGCTCTCCTGATGGTGGACTCATGAACATTAACATTAGCCAATGTGAGAGAGACCTTCAGTTGCTTAGAAGTTACCCTGGGGTCCTTTGTGACCTCGCCGACTATTACACGCCTTGCTCTTGGAGTGATCTTTGTTGGTCGACCACTCCTGGGGAGGGTAACAATGGTCTTGAATTTCCTCCATTTGTACACAGTCTGTCTGACTGTGGATTGGTGGAGTCCAAACTCTTTAGAGATGGTTTTGTAACCTTTTCCAGCCTGATGAGCATCAACAACACTTTTCCTGAGGTCCTCAGAAATCTCCTTTGTTCGTCCCATGATACACTTCCCCAAACATGTGTTGTGAAGATCAGACTTTGATAGATCCCTGTTCTTTAAATAAAACAGGGTGCCCACTCACACCTGATTGTCATCCCATTGACTGAAAACACCTGACTCTAATTTCACCTTCAAATTAACTGCTAATCCTAGAGGTTCACATACTTTTGCCACTCACAGATATGTAATATTGGATCATTTTCCTCAATAAATAAATGACCAAGTATAATATTTTTGTCTCATTTGTTTGACTGGGTTCTCTTTATCTATTTTTAGGACTTGTGTGAAAATCTGATGATGTTTTAGGTCATATTTATGCAGAAATATAGAAAATTCTAAAGGGTTCACAAACTTTCAAGCACCACTGTACATAACTGATGGCAGTACAACCTTCATGTACGGTAGAAGTCCTCCAGTTGTTTCCAGGGAAGAACTGGCCATTACACCTACCCATGTGCTCTTTCCTCAAACTGTTACCACAAATTTGGAAGCGCACCATTTATCCAGAATGTCTTTGTATAGCCTGATGTAGATTTATAATTTCCCTTCCTTGGAACTAAAAGGCCCAACCCTGTTCCAGCATGACAATGTTTGCGGTTTCTAGAAGGAAATCAAACTTTTGAACACAGCAAAATAAAGCCAGTCCTTGTAGTCACTGGACTGAAAAAAAAAAAAATTGGCAAAATACTTCCTTCAAGTAGACAGGATGTTCTGCTGGCGTCAACATGCAAACACTGTGTGTACACATGACACATGAGAGTTGGACGAACTCCATGGATGTATGTGGGTCATTCTAGAATTCAGGGTATGTTTCACATCTCCGAGATCTCATCTCATCTCATTATCTCTAGCTGCTTTATCCTTCATCTCCGAGATGATAAACCTTTTGCTATTTCCCACAAAAGAAATCTTTACTGAATCAGTTTTGAACAATAACGCAAATTATGACAAGCTTTCACCAATAGCGATGCTTGGTGTATATTTTAGACCCAATGGATCCATAAAATATTCACTAAATGACTCCCACCCCTCCCCCCAGCATTACTGGCCGTCTTCGACTCCTGATTTATCCATTCAACTCAAATAAACAGGAAGTGATTCAGTCTAACAATCTGTTTGTTTGGGATTATTCTATTAACTGCTCTAAAATCCATTGCACAGGAAGTCTGTTTTGTGTATTATGTGAAATTTCAGTCATAAAAAATACGTCCCAATGTTATTGTCAACTCTGTTGACCCTGTTATAAAACTGCATCAAATCCACAAAGACTTTTAATAAATAATACGCATGACACCTGCACCGAGTGATGTCACTTCCTCTGGCGGGAAACCTCAGAAAGGCAGTGAGGTGTATTATGTGATGTTTCTTCTGTCGTTAATTTGAACAAAATGTTGCTCCAACAGGAGATTAATGATTCGTCAAATCCATTATTGTGATATTGGGATGAATCTGTCACTCATTTTTTTTTTAAAACAGTAATATGATTAACATCCATAAAATTCTCGCGTTATCAAAGGTGCACAAGAACGAGTGGCGAAGCCATGATATCATCGTGTTGTAAGAATGAGTGTACGGTAACAATAGCGAAACTTCGTAAGCAATCAGCACTTTATCCTGATCGAGTTCGATTACCCGTTCTACTTCTTGATAAACTTCGGAACCAATCAGAATCAGAAACGAAATAAGAGAAACCTCGTTATAACTCTGTTGTATCGGAGATAATCTGCAGATAAAAAGATAAACGAAATTCACCGCGTGGTTCGCCGAGGCTACTGATTCGATATCGAGTAAGTGGTGTTTATTTTAAGAAAATTTACCTTTTGATTATCGCAGTGGGCGGCACGGTGGTGTAGTGGTTAGCGCTGTCACCTCACAGCAAGAAGGTCCGGGTTCGAGCCCCGTGGCCGGCGAGGGCCTTTCTGTGCGGAGTTTGCATGTTCTCCCCGTGTCCGCGTGGGTTTCCTCCGGGTGCTCCGGTTTCCCCCACAGTCCAAAGACATGCAGGTTAGGTTAACTGGTGACTCTAAATTGAGCGTAGGTGTGAATGTGAGTGTGAATGGTTGTCTGTGTCTATGTGTCAGCCCTGTGATGACCTGGCGACTTGTCCAGGGTGTACCCCGCCTTTCGCCCGTAGTCAGCTGGGATAGGCTCCAGCTCGCCTGCGACCCTGTACAACAGGATAAAGCGGCTACAGGTAATGAGATGAGATTATCGCAGCTTTTTTCTTTGGTCCTTCTGAAAGGTCAAATGAAAGGTTTTGTAAGTTTTTTTGAGCTTTTGGGCAGATATTTACGCCAAGCCTTCCAGCCATTCAACAAAAACTGGAGAAGGCAGCGAAGACAACGTTGGACTCTTTTGAGCGATCCGCTCGGTTTACAATTACAAAAGTCCCATGTGGGAATAAATCAGATCCTTTGTGAAAACTAAGAATAAATGTTAAAAGTATAATTGGTCACACTTCTGATATTCGCTTTAATTTTTTATTTTAGAGTCTTTACACTACACTTGTGAAACAAAATGTGCTCATTCGTACTAAACAATGCTTCTAAGACACTTCATGAACAAGTGCTTTCTTACTATTTTAAAAATAGTTCACAGCACTGTATTTTGAAAAAAAACACAGTAAACAAAATCGGTAACCAAAATACTCCGAGCCCTGATGCTGCTCACAGCTCGGTGATGCTTGAGGCGAGTATCGTTGATAACACACATATATATATATATATATATATATATATATATATATATATATATATATATATATCTCATCTCATTATCTCTAGCCGCTTTATCCTTCTACAGGGTCGCAGGCAAGCTGGAGCCTATCCCAGCTGACTACGGGCGAAAGGCGGGGTACACCCTGGACAAGTCGCCAGGTCATCACAGGGCTGACACATAGACACAGACAACCATTCACACTCACACTCACACCTACGCTCAATTTAGAGTCACCAGTTAACCTAACCTGCATGTCTTTGGACTGTGGGGGAAACCGGAGCACCCGGAGGAAACCCACGCGGACACGGGGAGAACATGCAAACTCCACACAGAAAGGCCCTGGCCGGCCCCGGGGCTCGAACCCGGACCTTCTTGCTGTGAGGTGACAGCGCTAACCACTACACCACCGTGCCGCCCATATATATATATATATATATATATATATATATATATATATATATATATATATATATATGCGCAATATTTACTGTATGGACATGGGATCAGAAAACAGTTTTATTTATAAGCAGGAGCCACATGGACCCATAGGGGACCTATTTTTATACATACCATGTGGTAGCTGGTTTGAGGTTAGTTAGCATGCGGAGTTAAGACATGAAATGGTGGCGAATATCAACTCTGCTTTCGTCAATCGCCCAGTTGGATGATAACAGAGCTGACGCTGACTAACAGAGTCAGCACTTGAAATGTACCCGCAATCACAGAATGGGCCACATGCATAGAATGGCCATGCCTCTATCTGGGGACTCTCTAGCAAAAGGCAGACATCTGTCTCACAGGACTGTGACTTGTAGCTCGATTTCGACTATGATTTAGAGACTCGGAGAGTAACTTGGACTTTGCTCTGCTGTGTGAATTAATATGTAATTGTTTATCTGGACTTGTTTGAATCTCCACTTGGACTTGAGGTTAAGTGTCCTCCTGCTTCTACTTCAGGCTGTAAATAATGCCGGAAACAGCATAAGCTATTCGAACTGCAGGACCTCCCAAAGATTTATCTTAACTTCACTGACCTTCACGGAACACACTATTTTGACTCACAGTTTATTGAGGAAACAAACATGCCTGTATAACTTCGTGACTCACTACGAGCCAAGATCCGAGTTTGGGGGCTTTTTGCACTGGCTACAAGAATGTATTCGTTTCACAAACACGGCTTACAAATCCACAGCTGTGGATTTCTCAGAGTGACTAGAGCTCACTACATTTATAATTATTGTTCATGTTCATTAGGGTGCATCAGTTGCCCCCTAAAAATGAAAAGTTCCTCCGATCATGATGCATTTTTGTTTTTATGTTCCTTTTGGTAAGAAAACACACTGGGTGAAATATTTTGACAAATAGGGAGGCGCTACAGGGCACACATCGCAAGGAAAAACATATACAAACACTCATTTATACCAAACGCAATTTCCATGGTCAACAAGCAATGGAAAAATTAGACAGGTGTAGGCTGGAACTGGTGCTGACCTTGTTTATGATGTGTATACTGGGAGGGGCGACTGGGGTGGGGGGGTAGAATGATCTATGTATGTATTTATGTTTTTGTGCAATGGTATGAATCAGGGGCGATTTCTCAGAGACAACAAAGGAAGCCGAGCTTCCCCTAAAATTCTCTCCCCAAACTGCGGCGTCTACGACGTTGAATTCTCATTAAAACAATAATTTGCATAACATAATATATGCCCAAGATTGTATTTATGTTCATAACTATCCTATAACTTATTTGAGTGATGTCTGACGAACTTGCAGTTCGCTACGAGAATCACCTTTGCTGAATTCACAGCTATGCAACAGCTATACAGATGTATTTGGTGATACAGTAAGTGAGCTAAATTTTAACAGTGCAAACAATGCCACAGAAAGAAAAGATTCATGCCGTTATCATGATTCGTTGTCATGCCGACCGAGGCTGTTGTGTTTCCCGCTTGTGGTCTCGTCACTCGTCACTTCCGGAAGGGGCAGTGCTGAAGTAAGTAGCTCGACTACGTAGCTCGATAGGGTTTACATGCACTAAGTAGCTCGGCTACAATCGCATAATCTAGGTCGCGTAGCTCGATTACGAGAAATCAAGTTCGGTTCAATTTCAGCCGAGCTAAGGTGTTTCCATGGCATTTAGAACTTCGATTTCAGTCGAGCAATGGCAGAAATTCGATTTTCTCTATGTGCATGTAAACGCACTGACTGTATTTTAGCCCTCTAGGTTTGCCCTAGACAGATCACATGCTATTGCATAGGGACACTCGACAAACAAATCAACAGAACCGTAGTTCCAGAAGAACTATAGCGTGAACAGAAAGAGGGCTGAGTCGTCTTTTAAGACCCGGTCCCATAATACCGATAACTATAACTATAATGATAACTATAAATAGATCAGTCCCCTGCAGTTTATGTGGTCGGTGCTCACACCAGATCGATAACGATCCCTATACGGCATGCTGGTGTAAGTGGTTAGCATGGTCGCCTCTGGGTTCGAGCCCCGTGGCCGGCGAGGGCCTTTCTGTGCGGAGTTTGCATGTTCTCCCCGTGTCTGCGTGGGTTTCCTCCGGGTGCTCCGGTTTCCCCCACAGTCCAAAGACATGCAGGTTAGGTTAATATGGGACGGCCTTGGGCTGAGGTGGCCTTGAGCGAGGCACCTAACTCCCAACTGCTCCCCGAGCGCTGTTAGCATGGCTGCCCACTGCTCTGGGTATGTGTGTGTGTGCTCAGTGCTCACGTGTGTGTGTTCACTGCTTCAGGTGGGTTAAACGCAGAGAGGAATTTCACAAGTGTGTGATGAATAAAGTTATGCTTTCTTTCTTTCTTTCTTTCTTTCTACCCCAGGCCTGGGTTTATCCGTATCGGTGAGATTTGCTTCTAGAGCAATTTTTCCAAACCTGGATCTGATCCGATAAAACATCTGACCAATCAGAGAATTGTTTACGTGACGTTGTCTGAGCACGTGCTATTTTTCCTGAACATCTTTGTACATCCTTGTTGCATCATGAATACAGATTTACGGAAAATAAAAAATATAACACAAAGCATGGATCTTTTATTCACGGATATGTGATTATTTTCCGTGAAATATCAACAGTAAATTAATAAAGTAAACATATAAATGCAGGGAAGATATATTTAATTATGAACTTCAGCAGTCCAAACATTTAATTGTTTTAGGGGTTTTTTATCCGTGATTAATCATCCGTATGAAATCGCTAACCAGTGTGTAATATACTGAAACGTCCGTGACCGATCCGTAAATTATTAGCATCCGTGATGCATCCGTATTAAAATCCAGAACCATGCCGTTTTTATTTTGTAGCCTTTTTTATTATATTTCTGTAATCCGTGACCTATCCTATATATTATATCAATGACCAGAGTGTGTGCATGGGTTGTTTTGGAGTCCAAGCTGTACAGTACGACCCGGAATAAAGTGCTACTACTTGGAAAAATCTTCCATGACTATTCCTAAGTTGCATGTGTTTATTTCCCTGAGTGTCAGGACCAAGCGATATTATAGTATACAGTATAGTATACAGCAATAGTGACACAGCCATCGTTGGGTGTATCAGTGACGACAGAGAGGAGGAGTATAGGAGCCTGGTGAGGGACTTTGCTGTGTGGTGCAACAGGAACCATCTGCAGCTCAACTCCTTGAAGACCAAGGAGCTGGTCAGTGACTTTGGGAGGTCCAGACCAAGGTCACGACCAGTTCTGATCGAGGGAGTCGAGGTGGAGGCTGTGGATTCCTACAAGTACCTCGGGCTGTGGCTGGACAGCAAGCTGGACTGGACTTGCAACACCAAACACTTATACAGGAAGGGACAGAGCAGGCTATACTTCCTTAGGAGGCTGCGGTCCTTTAACATCTGCAGGAAACTCCTGTGGATGTTCTATCAGTCTGTGGTCGCCAGTGTCCTGTTTTACACCGCGGTGTGCTGGGGGGGGCAGCACATCCAAGAAGGACACATCCAGGCTGGACAAACTGATCAGGCGGGCCGGCTCTGTGGTCGGCATGAAGCTGGACTCTGGTGACGGTGGCAGAGAAGAGGACTATGGACAAACTACTGAACATCATGGACGATGCCAGTCACCCTCTGCACACCGTCATCAGCAACCAGAGGAGCCTGTTCAGTGACAGAATGCTCCTTCCCAAGTGCAGGACGAACAGACTCAAAAACTCCTTTGTCCCTCACGCCATCAGACTGTACAACTCCTCTCTGGGGGGAGGAGGGGTAACAGGAGGACAGAGGACGGGAAGGAGCAGTAGCCTAGCCTAACAATAAGCAATACTGGACAATGCGCAATATAAAATGTGCAATATAAAGTGCAATATCTCTCCTGCCGCCGCCCCCTTCCCCCCCCTTTTTTTCCCCTCCTTCCCCCTTCCTCTCTTCCCCATATCTTATTCTTTTTATATTTGTATATGTAAATACTTAATTTATTTTAATTTATATAGAAGTTTTCTCTATTTCTTTTCTCTGTTTATCTGTAATGATGCTGCTGGAATCTTAATTTCCCTGAGGGAACCCTCCCAAAGGGATCAATAAAGTCTTATCTAATCTAATCTAATAGTCGGGATTATAGTTGTGGTGTTTCTGCTCCAGACTGGAACTAAATTCAGGCAGAGGGATCGTCAGAGTTGGAGTTATAGTTATCGTGTTGTAGGACCGGGCCCTTAAATGTACTCATTACCGTATGTGAACGCAAAAGTACTTTCTGGTGCACTTTAAGAGGACCGAAGGTGTTTTCACCAAACTCAGTCCTCTGAAAGTGGACCAACAGTTCACACTATGGGCGTATTCACACCTACGTTGTTTGGTCCGGACCAAACGACCAAACGAACCAAATTTCCCTTGGTCCGGACCTTTTGGGTTGGTCTGAATACAAACCACCGAACTCTGGTCCGGACCAAACAAGCGGACCGAGACCGAGCTGCAAGGTCAGACTCGGTCCGGACCAAAGGAACTCTGGTGCGGACCTTTTGGAGGTGTGAAAGCAGACCGGACCTAATCCGACAGTTTTGCTTTTTTGTACCTCGGGAGCTTCCGTCGTTTGTCGAGCATTATGGGAAACAGAGTCTTGACACTCCACCGCAAAGTGCAAACACTGTTTCGGTTGTCAAGGGAACCTTATAACAGTAGTTCAGTCATTCAGACCAGTGGTAGGCTCGACTACAGAGTACAAAAAATGAGTAGGGGGCAAACGTGGGCCGAGGAAGAAACGCGTACCCTTGTGGATATATGGGCAGATGTCCACATATCTGAGCTTTTGGAGAGAACACGCAAAAATGCCGACGTGTTTGCTGTATTCAGTGAGAAAATGAAGGAGAAGGGGTTCACGCGCTCCCCAGAACAATGTCGGCTAAAAGTGAAGAAACTCCGTCAGACCTACATTAAAATCAGGGACATTCTTTCAGAGAGTGGCGGTACTAGCGACGCAAAAAAGAAATTCATCTATTGCGTGAAGAGCCAGAACTGTCACAACATGATGTACGCTCATCAGCGCTATCCTCCGTAGCCGCCTTGCCCTTTGTCGTCGTCGTTGATAAATTACTTGTACAACAGCATCGTAAACGCACAATTGTGAAAACAGTAAAAACTGGAAAAAACATATAGCTTTGATGACATTAAAAAGAATAACAGCACGGAAAGCCTCCATGACTACTTTTGAACTTAACGCTTTGTGCGCGTGTCGTCTCTGACCAATAGCTGAACGACCTCAGGGCGCGTGGCTTTGTTGACAGATTTTGGTCCGCTTATTAAAATGTACAGCGTGAAAGCGAACCGCACCAAAATGAAAAAATAAAAAAAACATTTGGTTCGGACCAAAGCAAGTGAACTATCGAACTATCCTGGTCTGAATACACCCTATAACTCATCTGGAGCTCTCAGACCTTTACTGCTTTGGATTATGGGTTGCTTTGACTTGGAGCATATGATCTACGGCAAACCTAGAGGGTTAAAATACAATGCTGAAAGGCAAAGAGAACCTAAAGGGCTTTGTGTTTGCAGTGCACAGGTTGAGCAAACATCAAGTACGTAATGTTAAATAAAAAATGTAAACCACAAGAATTCTTAATGAATAACAGAAATATATTACAGTTTGATGTCGAAAAAGCTCTATTGTTCATGATAACCGAACCCTAACAGACATGAATTGATATTTTTATAGCGCCAAATTTCATTTCTCAGTAAGCTTTGCTGGATACGTCAGGGTGTTGTTGTTGTCTCATCTCATCTCATTATCTCTAGCCACTTTATCCTGTTCTACAGGGTCGCAGGCGAGCTGGAGCCTATCCCAGCTGACTACGGGCGAAAGGCGGGGTACACCCTGGACAAGTCGCCAGGTCATCACAGGGCTGACACATAGACACAGACAACCATTCACACTCACATTCACACCTACGCTCAATTTAGAGTCACCAGTTAACCTAACCTGCATGTCTTTGGACTGTGGGGGAAACCGGAGCACCCGGAGGAAACCCACGCGGACACGGGGAGAACATGCAAACTCCGCACAGAAAGGCCCTCGCCGGCCCCGGGGCTCGAACCCAGGACCTTCTTGCTGTGAGGCGACAGCGCTAACCACTACACCACCGTGCCGCCCTGTTGTTGTTGTATTATTCACTATTTTAGGATGAATATCAGAGCCAGATGTGTAATATTAGAGTTGAAATTCACTGCTCTTCAGAATCCAGCCTCCAAACTCTAGAGGTCCTCACTGCACGTACTGTTATTAAAACTCGACAGTTTGTCATAGAGGTTGCATAAAAAGCATTGAATCATTTGACTTGGAAAAAAAACGAGCCCTGAGTAGCTTTTCTGTGATCAGTGCGAGATTTCTCTGAAACTGGTTCGTTTAAATCCAAACACATTGTTGATGTCATCACCATATGACATGCCAAGTCGATTAACTCTTACGTGTGAGTGATTTACCCATTAAATATGAGTGTTGCGGATAATTAAAGTGTCACAATGAAAGTGAAATCGACTCACTGAACTGGCATCGTTTCAAAGTGCAAAGGAAAGAAAAGAAAGTAGCAGTCTGGAAAAAGGAAAAACCCTAAACTGAGTGAGAATTTACGGTTGTAAAAAATGAAGCAGAAATGGTTACTTGGCATGACAGCTGTAATTATAACCTCTCAGTAACTGCATGCATTAATTCGTCACGGCATGGTGTTCGGTGTGTGGACAGAGAGACTCAAACTCAGCAGATAACACGCCTGAGAAAAGCCAGGCTGGACGTGATTGATGCTTTAATTTGTTTTCTGTGAAACATTGCAAGCTGGACTTATCTGAGAAATCTATCATCGAGTACGGCATCACAAAACAACTGCAGAGAGATGCAGCAGGACGATCAGCTCTTCGTAACGCGCAGGGTTACGGCACCGAAAGAACGCGTAACGGGAGACAACCAGGAGTCTCTTCACTCATCACTTGTAAGCTGGGCTGAGTCAACTATATCGACTGGACTGCATCCTACAGGCCGATCCATTTGTGTGTGTGTGTGTGTGTGTGTGTGTGTGTGTGTGTGTGTGTAGTCCCAAAAGATCAGAGCGAAAGGGCAGTGGTTTGTGCACATTGTGCTGTCCTCACTCACTTCACAACAAGCCTCTAAACCAACAGTGTAACGTCTCACACAGCAGAGAGAAAACAGCAAAGAGGAGGACAGGAGAGAGAGAGAGAGAGAGAGAGAAGGATGCATGTCTCTTTAAGAGAACGCACCATTTCTAATTTACACTTCAGTGAACTATGGCACAGAATGAGGTCACCATGAATCAAGAAGAACAAAACAAGAGGAGAAGAGAGAGACAAAGAGAGAGAGTGAGACAGAGAGATTGAGAGACAGCGAGACTGAAACAGAGAGAGAGAGACAGCAAGAGTGAGAGAGAGACTGAGACAGCGAATGTGAGAGACAGCGAGAGTGAGACAGAGAGACTGAGACAGAATGTGAGAGACAGCGAGAGTGAGACAGAGAGACTGAGACTGAGAATGTAAGAGACAGAGAGAGTGAGACAGAGAGACTGAGACAGCAAATGTGAGAGACAGTGAGAGTGAGACAGAGACACTGAGACAGCGATTGTGAGAGACAGCGAGAGTGAGACAGAGAGACTGAGACAGAATGTGAGAGACAGCGAGAGTGAGACAGAGAGACTGAGACTGTAAGAGACAGAGAGAGTGAGACAGAGAGACTGAGACAGAGAATGTGAGAGACAGCGAGGGTGAGACAGAGACACTGAGACAGCGATTGTGAGAGACAGTGAGAGTGAGACAGAGAGACTGAGATAGAGAATGTGAGAGACAGCGAGGGTGAGACAGAGACACTGAGACAGCGATTGTGAGACAGTGAGAGTGAGACACAGAGACTGAGACAGCGAATGTGAGAGACAGCGAGAATGAGAGACAGCCAGGGTGAGACACAGAGACTGAGACAGCGAATGTGAGAGACACTCACTACGTTTACATACACATCCAAATCGAGCTACTGTCAGTAATCAAGCAAAGGGTCCCAGCAGGGGTGCCAGAGAAATCCAATCCTACATGCACAGCGTTTAAATCGAGCTATTGTTATGAGGTGCATTGTGCACCCGAGCCACAGGTGGCGCTACACGCCCCATCGTGTTGGTACACTTCCGGTTGTCGTCATGAAGAAGAGCTATTCAAGAGTATAAACAAAGGGACTACAGGCGGAAATTAGCATGTACCGCTATAACCTGGGACAGACATCTGTCCTGACCACAAGGATAATGTTTAATTTGTGCACTGTCCCTTTTAAAAATAAAATAAACTCTAAGAAGAGTGTTTGTAGTTTGTATGTACGAACAGAAGTGTTCCTAATAAAGTGGGCGGCTAAGGTGAAGTGTCATGCCGACCGAGGCTGGGGGGTTTTTTTTTCGACCGAGGCTGTTGTGTTTCGTCACTCGTCACTTCCGGAAGGGGCAGTGCTGAAGTAAGTAGCTGGACTGCGTGGCTTGATAGGGTTTACATGCACTAAGTAGCTCGGCAAAAATCGCATAATCTAGGTCGTGTAGCTCGATTACGAGAAATCAAGTTCGATTCAATTTCAGCCGAGCTAAGGTGTTTCCATGGCATTTAGAGCTTCGATTTCAGACGAGCTACGGCAGAAATTCGATTTTCTCTATGTGCATGTAAACGCACTGAGTGAGAGTGAGACGGAGAGAGGGAGAGACAGCCAGAGTGAGACACTGAGACAGCAAATGTGAGAGACAGCGAGAGTGAGACAGAGAGACTGAGACAGTGAATGTGAGAGACACCAAAAGTGAGACTCTAAGGCTACGTTCACACTGCAGGCTGAAGTGACTCAAATCCGATCTTTTCGCCCATATGTGACCTGTATCCGATCTTTTATTGACAATATGAACGACACAGATCCGATTTTTTCAAATCCGACCCAGGCCGTTTGGATATGTGGTCCTAATTCCGATTCCTATCCGCTCTTTTCATATGCGACTTCAGTCTGAACCGCCAGGTCGCATTCATCCGACTTACACGTCATCAACAAGCCACAAACGTCACTATTCTGCGCTGAAGTAGGCGGCGGGTCTCTCAAAAAAGTTACAACAACATGGCGCATAATCACGGGCGCAGATAGAGGGTGGAACGAGTCATATTTAAATTCACCTCGTTCGGTCCCCCCCACTTATAGGGAGGAAAAAACGTCTATGCTGTCTTTCTTTGCATAAGGCAAACCTCACGGAAAAATCAAAAGACTAATTACCATTCGGTTTATTGAGGTGCACAGCAGTGTATACATAGTTGCAACAATTCACATAAAACAAAACAAAGACTGATATTCGGTTGGTTGAGCTGCGCAGACTGCACAGGTTGCGAGCTCGAGCTTGGTTGCTATGGTTACTAACAACAAGTTTGACAGGCATATCGGGGTTGGGGTTGGTTTGCTTTGTCCCCCCCAGTTCAAAAAACGTATCTGCGCCCCTGCGCATGACATCAATGCGAGGGACGCTTCGGGCTGTGAAGGTTCTGAATCTTCTCAATGGAAGGACGCAGAGGTTAGGGAGCTGATTTCCATTTGGGGGGATACAGCTATTCAAGCTAGATTGGATGGGTCATACCGCAACCGGGCGGTTTTACTTCCGTAAACACTGGCCATGCTCACTGCGTGTGACGTCGTCGTATCCTGCAATGCGCATGCGGAACACTTTTAGGTCGCTTTTCGTTCATACTGAGGATCACATACAAGTCGCATATATTTGTTAATGTGAACGACCTCACAAAAAAATCGGATTTCACAAAAAAATCGGAATTGAGCATTAAGCCTTGCAGTGTGAACGTAGCGTAAATGAACTCAGACTTTTCAGAAAGGAACCGAACTCCAGCCCTTAGGGGACGGTCTCAGTTGGGTTCGGTTCACTTCAAATCCGCATTGCAGTTTGCTGAACCTGTGCACTCCAGGCTCGTTTGCCTTTTATCATTGTATTTTAGCCCTCTAGGTTTGCCGTAGACAGATCACATGCTATTGCACAGGGACACTCGACAAACAAATCAACAGAATCGTAGTTCCAGAAGAACTATAGCGTGAACAGAAAGAGGGCTGAGTCGTCTTTTAAGACCCGGTCCCATAATACTGATAACTATAACTATAAATAAATCAGTCCCCTGTCACACCAGACCGATAGCGATCCCTATAGCCCAGGCCTGGGTTTATCCGTATCGCTGAGCTTGCTTACGGAGCAACAGCGAGAGACAGAGAGACTGAGACAGCAAATGTGAGAGACATTGAGAGTGAGACAGAGAGAGGGAGAGACAGCCAGAGTGAGACACAGAGACTGAGACAGTGAGAGTGAGACAGAGAGATTGAGAGACAGTGAGAGGGAGACAGAGAGAGGAAGAGACAGCCAGAGTGAGACACAGAGACTGAGACAGCGAATGTGAGAGACAGTGAGACAGGAGAGATTGAGAGACAGTGAGAGGGAGACAGAGAGAGGAAGAGACAGCCAGAGTGGGACAGAGAGACTGAGACAGCGAATGTGAGAGACACCGAAAGTGAGACAGAGAGAAAGTGGAACAGAGAGAGAGACATCAAGATTGAGAGACAGCAAGAGTGAGACAGAGAGAGGGACAGATAGCAGCCAAAGAGAGACAGCCAGAGTGAGACAGAGAATAAGAAAAAGCAAGAGTGAGACAGCCAGAGACAAAGTAAGAGACAGAGAGAGTGAGGCAGAGAGATTGAGAGACAGTGAGAGGGAGACAGAGAGAGGAATAGACAGCCAGAGTGAGACACAGAGACTGAGACAGCGAATGTGAGAGACAGTGAGACAGGAGAGATTGAGAGACAGTGAGAGGGAGACAGAGAGAGGAAGAGACAGCCAGAGTGGGACAGAGAGACTGAGAGAGCGAATGTGAGACAGAGAGAAAGTGGAACAGAGAGAGACATCAAGATTGAGAGACAGCAAGAGTGAGACAGAGAGAGGGACAGATAGCAGCCAAAGAGAGACAGCCAGAGTGAGACAGAGAATGAGAAAAAGCAAGAGTGAGACAGCCAGAGACAAAGTAAGAGACAGAGAGAGTGAGACAGTTATAGTGAGACAGCAAGAGTGAGACAGAGAGAAAGTGAGACAGAGAATGAGAAAAAGCAAGAGTGAGACAGCCAGAGACAAAGTAAGAGACAGAGAGAGTGAGACAGTGATAGTGAGACAGAGAGAAATTGAGACAAAGAGAGAAATACAACTTAGACTATAAACTAGGCCCCAACTCACCATTACATCTCTCTCTTCTTACTGATCCTTCTGTTCTCTCTCTCTCTCTCTCTCTCTCTCACACAAACTGTTTAAAAAATTAAAGTGTCTTTAACTGTATAACTGTAAATATTTGAACGTGTTGAACATTTCTGAGTCTCTAACAGACGGAGTGATCATCACCTGTCACCCCACGCTGCACTCAAAACTGTCTCACTTTCTGAAGCGATCGTTAAAATCGCGAGCATGTTATCCGTTTCAGCACAGGAATGTTTTATCTGGCTCAGTTTCGTATTTTCGATATAAACACAACACCCAGAGACCTCGAGTCATTTGACTTCCTGTTCACTACAACATTATCACAAAAAACCCCACAGGCATTTCTGACATGACACGCATCAGCTCTCTTTTAATACAGAAGATCAACTGAGCCCGGGGTCAATGAGCGAAGAAAAAAAAAATAATTACTGATACAAAAAGAGGAACATGTTTAAATATTAAAAGATGAAAAATAAAATTGTTTTAGTGGTGAAATTCTGACAGCTCTAACAAACACGCGCTGAACAAATCAACACTGTCGTTCAACTTTCAACACACACACACACACACAGAGTGTAAACTCCATCGAGCATCACCACGGAAACCACCAGTTTCGCTCAGCGTATGCAGTACAGGGCTTCATACACACGCCACACACACGTCAGCCAGCCAAACGGACCACAGAGCAGGAGCTGCAGCTCAGGAACCGACAGAGAACGTGACCAACACTCAACCAAGTCACACACACACAAAACTTGTGATTATACAAGACCACACAACTAGAGCCGGTCTTCGCCTTGACCAAACGAGAGCTGTATTTTGCAGTAGTGTGTGTGTGGACAGTAATGATAGTTCTGGATGATATAACAGTACTAACACAGCAATAAATTCACATCATGGTGCGCATTTTTTGTCGTTGTCTGTAGTCAGGTGTCGCTCCACTGCCACGATGTACCGAGTAACTTCCTTTTTTCTCCTGATTATATCCTCTTCTACTGCATCAGTACTCATTCCAATACTATGTGTCTGGCATGGGTGTTGGTTTGAGCCAGACGGACTGCTTTGAGTATTTCAGAACCTGCTGATCTCCTGGGGTTTTCACACACACAGCCTCCATACACAGAATGGCGCGAAAAACAAAAAACATCGAGTGAGTGAGAGACAGTTCTATGGATGGAAAAAACAAACACCTTGTTGATAAGACAGGTCAGAGGAAAATGGACAGATCGGTGGTTCGAGCTTTTTTGCCAGGAAGGATATAGTAACCCAAATAATCACTCTTTACAACCGTGGTGAGCAGAAAAGCATCTCAGCATAGTCTGGCTAACGCGACTTCAAAGCTCTGCGAGCATTTGGTCTGGCAAAGATATTAAGCCCAACCGTTTCCCAAAGCGCGTGGTTGACCCGCCTCCCTGAAATGCCTGTTTGCTACTGGTCGAAGCCAGAAAAGGCTGTGACGAAGCTTAAACCAATCACATCACTCTTTCCTCTGACGTATGTGATGCGACGGAAACTGCTTGAGTAACAGGAAGAAGATAAATACCTCCAGGGCTGCTCTTTGCTCCGTTTTCAATGAGAACTTCCCGTTGAATGCTTTCAATAAGCTGCGTCAAAGGCTTGCCGCTGCTCCGTGTTCGTAATGTTTCTAGTGAATGAAGCGCTTCCGGCATAGATTCTGTAAACAATCTATGGCTTCCGGTCGCAGTTCTACTACGTCACTGCCTTGAACACGCCTCTACCCAGGGCCATTGGAGATGCTCAAAGTTGATTGGCTCCCGATTTTTAGGGAGCTTGGAAGAGCTGGAGATCGCTTGCCTTGCCAAACTAAGCTCGCAACAGGCCCTCGTGTTGCGTCACGCTTAGGATGGGCAGGCCCAGGCTAATCTCAGCATGCAACAGCAGAAAGAAGGACACATTGGATTCCACTCCTGCAGCCAAGAACAGGGATCTTAGAATCAAGTTCCTATTAAAGTGGCTGGTGAGTGTAATTTGACCCTGATAATAAAGATTAAAAACGTCTCGCTATCTAATATTTATGGAAGGAGTCTCCAGTGTAAGGACGTTGTCGTAGGGGTAAAGCTGTAACTTTTCCGTCATCTTCAGGACAGATGAGTTTAGTCTTTGCAGTTTCTTGCAAAGTCACACAAAAAAGCTGCGTTTTTTTTTTGTCTTATCAACTTCAAGAGAGAGAAGTAAAGACAGGCTGGTGAGGAAAACACAGTTTATAGACGCTGTAGTGGAAGTGAGAACAGGAACTAACCTGTTTCACGGACATAACTTAACATTAAATGTACTGTAACTCGAGTTGTACATGAGCTGATGGCTGACGAGGCGCGTAGCACCGAGCTGATTGGCTATAATCCATGTACGACGAGATTGAGTGGAATAACTGTTTTATTCTATCCATATTCATTGGATTTTGAGAAACAGAGGCTTTTTATTTTTTGCAAATTCGATAAATTAAAGCTTTATACAAAACATCAGGGGCGGCACGGTGGTGTAGTGGTTAGCGCTGTCGCCTCACAGCAAGAAGGTCCGGGTTCGAGCCCCGTGGCCGGCGAGGGCCTTTCTGTGCGGAGTTTGCATGTTCTCCCCGTGTCCGTGTGGGTTTCCTCCGGGTGCTCCGGTTTCCCCCACAGTCCAAAGACATGCAGGTTAGGTTAACTGGTGACTCTAATGCTACGTTTACATTACGTCGAATCAGCGGATCATCAGATTAACGTTCTTAAAACGATTTGCGTTTACACTAAAACCGTTAGCCGTGCACACAGCAACACCAATACACGGATACGCTCGGCTCCGCAGGCATCCTGCGCTCCAAATCACTCCGCCCTGAACAGCGAGTGCCCTCTGGAGGGTGCGCACTCCGGCCCTGCGCAGCTCACACAGCGCGCAAGTGAAGTGCACAAGCCACGATTCGGGACTGAGCCGCTGTGTGTGTGATCCCAGCGCAGATCACTTACCACTTGCAAGTGGAAGGATGGCAAGCCTAAAGACAATCATAGCTACACAATGGGCAGTATTTGCATCAGTATTTGCAGTATTTTCATACTTTTATACTCTTTAATGAAAGGTGATACAAGGCGGAAGTCCGCTCCGTTTTTCAGCAGTCGCGTCACATGACCAACGCCAGCGAATCAGGAAGGTGGATGTCACAGTGACGTTGTCCAATGACGACGCCAGCTAGAGCTCAGCACAGCGTATCCGCGTATTCTCAATGTTTCCACAGCACCGGACCAGATACGATCTAGATTGAATACGTGGACGCTGGCGGATTCCCGTTTCCCGGCTTTTCCAGGTGGTTTAATGTAAACGGACAGTGCATCCGCGAAGAAAACGAGACAGATACGGTCTAATGTAAACGTAGCCTGAATTGAGCGTAGGTGTGAATGTGAGTGTGAATGGTTGTCTGTGTCTATGTGTCAGCCCTGTGATGACCTGGCGACTTGTCCAGGGTGTACCCCGCCTTTCGCCCGTAGTCAGCTGGGATAGGCTCCAGCTTGCCTGCGACCCTGTAGAACAGGATAAAGCGGCTACAGATAATGAGATGAGATGAGACAAAACATCAGACAAAATCATTTCCGCTTAGAATGTAAACAAACCGGCAGCGAAATGACAGGAGCAATTTGTGAAAAATGCAATAATAATAATTCTTGAAAAATAAAAAAAGATCATAATAATAATAATTCTTACCATTAAATACTTTCATTCCATATTTTGTTGCCTTTTTTTTTTGTATTTTTTGGGTTTTCGAGTAGAGTTTTTATTTTGTCCTTGGTTTGTTCAGTAACACGCTCTGCCATTTTGTTTTCCTCTACTCACGGTATATGAGCTGACAGCCTAGTAGTAGAGGAGCCAATCAGAGCGCACGATTGCTCATATCCAGTGAATGTGGATAGAATAAAGTATGATACTTATCTCATCCCTTAATAAATACAAACTGTTATCGCTGTGGTATGAGACAATTTAAACACTTCGGGATGTGGACTACTACAGGACAATAATCAGCTTCGAACTCCGCTTCGTTACCCCACCCAGTTTCTCAGCGCTCACCACACTGATCAGATTTCCTTTCCTTGGGAAACGAACCATCATTAATGGACTAATGGACTGTTTCGTTTGACTATTTCAAAAATAAAGTATCTGGTTCCCTTTCATTAAACTCTCCTCTCCTCTCATCGGCTACAGCTGGGTGATGATCACTGATAAGTTTCGCTGATAATGCAATTTATTCTGGAAAATTCTGAAATACTGTCGATAAATTCATGGCATGCGCATGAATAAGTGTAGTCTGGTTAACACCAGACCATATCACAAGTGAAATATGGTCTGGAATCCGCCTATTGAATTTCTCGTAGGGGAGGTGTGGTTTATGACTGTCAACGGCCGTTTATTGGACGTTGCGAATGTCTATCATTTGGCGTATACGTAGCCCATGGCCAATCATGGCAGTTGTACCCGGTAACGTAGTTAGAGCGACGAAGAGGTGAAGAAGAGAAGGAAAGAGTTTTTTAAAACAAACTTTCGCTCTAAACTATTCAGAACAGTGTCTAAAGCTTGATCGAAAGTTTGGTTCGTATCGCTCGCCGCCATGTTAAACGTGATCCGTAAACAGTCCCAAATAAACTACAAGCTTCCGTTTGTCGAGTAGTACGCATCACTGTCTTTCCACCCCTCCCCACTCTCTGATTGGCTCCCTAACTCAGGCGAGCCTTTAGACCATAGTTTCCATGCTGTCTTTTCAGATCGGAACGATTGTGCAAAGCAGCATGGGATTTCCCAGGCTAGAATAAGTGTGTTCAGTGCAGTGTGTAATAGCACTGTTAGGCCCAGTCAACTGGTTACTATGGACGATACATGACATAGAATTTTCCCTTACGATACACCAGTGGGCGGCACGGTGGTGTAGTGGTTAGCGCTGTCGCCTCACAGCAAGAAGGTCCTGGGTTCGAGCCCCGGGGCCGGCGAGGGCCTTTCTGTGTGGAGTTTGCATGTTCTCCCCGTGTCCGCGTGGGTTTCCTCCGGGTGCTCCGGTTTCCCCCACAGTCCAAAGACATGCAGGTTAGGTTAACTGGTGACTCTAAATTGACCGTAGGTGTGAATGTGAGTGTGAATGGTTGTCTGTGTCTATGTGTCAGCCCTGTGATGACCTGGCGACTTGTCCAGGGTGTACCCCGCCTTTCGCCCGTAGTCAGCTGGGATAGGCTCCAGCTTGCCTGCGACCCTGTAGAAGGATAAAGCGGCTACAGATAATGAGATGAGAATGAGATACACCAGTGATTGTAAAAACGTGGAGAAAAAAAAAGTGAAGCAGTGACAGGTCTAGCGCCCCTGCTGGCTGGCTGCAGTATAATGTTTATCTCCGCCCATCCTCATGTGTTTCAATGACAAACCCCAGCTTATTTTGCATGTCATCTAAACTGTCTTTCAGTCCGCAGTGTCTCGTCTGGATAGTTGGTTTTCTCAATGCTGATATCTGCATATCTTTTATTTGCCTCCAGAAATTATTTTCATCTCATCTCATTATCTCTAGCCGCTTTATCCTTCTACAGGGTCGCAGGCGAGCTGGAGCCTATCCCAGCTGACTACGGGCGAAAGGCGGGGTACACCCTGGACAAGTCGCCAGGTCATCACAGGGCTGACACATAGACACAGACAACCATTCACACTCACATTCACACCTACGGCCAATTTAGAGTCACCAGTTAACCTAACCTGCATGTCTTTGGACTGTGGGGGAAACCGGAGCACCCGGAGGAAACCCACGTGGACACGGGGAGAACATGCAAACTCCGCACAGAAAGGCCCTTGCCGGCCCCGGGGCTCGAACCCGGACCTTCTTGCTGTGAGGCGACAGCACTAACCACTACACCACCATGCCGCCAGAAATTATTTTTTAAATTTAAATTTTGTTCTACTTTGCCGTAAGAAGGCATGAATACACTTGGGAATGAAGTGACTGATAGCCTTGGTTGCGTGCTGGACCTTGGTATTGGGAGAAGGGGGCGGGGCCTATCATACCAAATAAGAAGGTGTACCTGGTTTCGACTCTCGTCTCTACTGCACAGACTCTGGCTCTAAATGGCTTCATTTCTGCACTCGTTCCCCCTGACGCTATGGACGCACCACTGTTTCTAAAGAGTCGCATTTATTGCACTGTTGTACAAGAGAAGTATTTTTTCTGCAAAACTAGCAATGGGCTAACAAAGGATAGTCTGTCCTGCTACCTGGTGGTGCACTGCTCACACTGCTAGATGATACATGGCTCATTCTATAATTGCGGGTACAGTTCAAGTATTGACTCTGTTAGTCATCTCTGTTATCATTAAACTGGGCAATCCATTAACAGAACTGGTGACAACAGAGTTGACCTTTTCCACCATTTTGTGTCTTAACTCCACATGCTAACTAAACTCAAACTAGCTACCACACTGCATGTCTCATCTCATCTCATTATCTCTAGCCGCTTTATCCTTCTACAGGGTCGCAGGCAAGCTGGAGCCTATCCCAGCTGACTACGGGCGAAAGGCGGGGTACACCCTGGACAAGTCGCCAGGTCATCACAGGGCTGACACATAGACAACCATTCACACTCACACCTACGGTCAATTTAGAGTCACCAGTTAACCTAACCTGCATGTCTTTGGACTGTGGGGGAAACCGGAGCACCCGGAGGAAACCCACGCGGACACGGGGAGAACATGCAAACTCCGCACAGAAAGGCCCTCGCCGGCCACGGGGCTCGAACCCAGGACCTTCTTGCTGTGAGGCGACAGCGCTAACCACTACACCACCGTGCCGCCTCCACACTGCATGTATAAAAAAAAATTTAAAAACAGAATTTTATGGATTTTAATCGTCATTATTGTTTTTTAAAAAATGAGCAAGAGATTCCCTCCAATACGACAATAACAGATTTGACAAATCATTAATCTCCTGTTGGTGTAAAATCCTCAACATTTTGTTCAAATTAATGACAGAAGAAACATCACATAGTACACCTCACTGCCTTTCTGAGGTTTCCCGCCAGAGGAAGTGACATCACTCAGTGCAGGTGTCATGCGTATTATTAAAAGTCTTTGTGGATTTTATGCGGTTTTCTAACAGAGTTAACAGAGTTGACAATACCATTGGGAAGGATTTTTATTATTATTATTATTATTATTATTACTGAAATTTCACATAATACACAAAACAGACTTTCTATGCAACTGATTCGATAACAGTTAATAGAATAAGCGCCCAAAAAAACAGATCATTAGACTGAGTCACTTCCTGTTTATTCGAGTTGAATGGATGAATCAGGAGTCAAAGATGCCCAGTAATGTGTGTGTGTGTGTGTGTGTGGGGAGGGAGTCATTTAGTTAAGGTTTTATGGATAAATTGGGTCTAAAATGTACATTGAGCATTGGTACATTGGTGAAAGTTTGTCATGATTTGCGTTATTGTTCAAAACTGATTCAATAAAGAGTCATTTTGTGGAAAATAACAAAAGGTTTATCATCTCAGAGACGTGAAATGTGCCCCGAATTCTAGAGGGACCCATATACAGTAAACCAGTTTGGTCTGCCATAACTGTTATTATTAAAAGAGCTTTAGATATGTTGAGATATTTAGATTCAGAAAGAGATTTAGATCTGTTCATTCATTGATTTCCTAACCACTTACAGTGGTGCTTGAAAGTTTGTGAACCCTTTAGAATTTTCTATATTTCTGCATAAATATAACTGAAAACATCATCAGATTTTCACACAAGTCCTAAAAGTAGATAAACTTTTCTCGCCTACAAAAACTATTTGTAGATCAACAAGTCTCGCCTGATGTCAGCTGGGATTGGCTCCAAATTCCTCGCGATCTACAATGGATACAGTGGTGCTTGAAAGTTTGTGAACCCTTTAGAATTTTCTATATTTCTGCATAAATATGACCTAAAACATCACCAGATTTTCACACAAGTCCTAAAATTAGATAAAGAGAACCCAGTTAAACAAATGAGACAAAAATATTATACTTGGTCATTTATTTATTGAGGAAAATGATCCAATATTACATATATGTGAGTGACAAAAGTATGTGAACCTCTAGGATTAGCAGTTAATTTGAAGGTGAAATTAGAGTCAGGTGTTTTCAATCAATGGGATGACAATCAGGTGTGAGTGGGCACCCTGTTTTATTTAAAGAACAGGGATCTATCAAAGTCTGATCTTCACAATACATGTTTGTAGAAGTGTATCATGGCACGAACAAAGGAGATTTCTGAGGACCTCAGAAAAAGCATTGTTGATGCTCATCAGGCAGGAAAAGGTTACAAAACCATCTCTAAAGAGTTTGGACTCCACCAATCCACAGTCAGACAGATTGTGTACAAATGGAGGAAATTCAAGACCATTGTTACCCTCCCCAGGAGTGGTCGACCAACAAAGATCACTCCAAGAGCAAGGCGTGTAATAGTCGGCAAGGTCACAAAGGACCCCAGGGTAACTTCTAAGCAACTGAAGGCCTCTCTCACATTGGCTAATGTTAATGTTTATGAGTCCTCCATCAGGAGAATACTGAACAACAATGGTGTGCATGGCAGGGTTGCAAGGAGAAAGCCACTGCTCTCCAAAAAGAACATTGCTGCTTGTCTGCAGTTTGCTAAAGATCACATGGACAAACCAGAAAGCTGTTGGAAAAATATTTTGTGGGCGGATGAGACCAAAATAGAACTTTTTGGTTTAAATGAGAAGCGTTATGTTTGGAGAAAGGAAAACACTGCATTCCAGCATAAGAACCTTATCCCATCTGTGAAACATGGTGGTGGTAGTATCATGGTTTGGGCCTGTTTTGCTGCATCTGGGCCAAGACGGCTTTCCATCATTGATGGAACAATGAATTCTGAATTATACCAGCGAATTCTAAAGGAAAATGTCAGGACATCTGTCCATGAACTGAATCTCAAGAGAAGGTGGGTCATGCAGCAAGACAACGACCCTAAGCACGCAAGTCATTCTTCCAAAGAATGGTTAAAGAAGAATAAAGTTAATGTTTTGGAATGGCCAAGTCAAAGTCCTGACCTTAATCCAATCCAAATGTTGTGGAAGGACCTGAACGAGCAGTTCATGTGAGGAAACCCACCAACATCCCAGAGTTGAAGCTGTTCTGTAC
Organism: Neoarius graeffei; assembly: GCF_027579695.1. NCBI lineage: Eukaryota > Metazoa > Chordata > Actinopteri > Siluriformes > Ariidae > Neoarius > Neoarius graeffei. Next base: position 10,909,561 of record NC_083584.1, read on the forward strand.
GGAGGAACGGGCTAAAATTCCTCCAAGCTGGTGTGCAGGACTGATCAACAATTACCGGAAACGTTTAGTTGCAGTTATTGCTGCACAAGGGGGTCACACCAGATACTGAAAGCAAAGGTTCACATACTTTTGCCACTCACAGATATGTAATATTGGATCATTTTCCTCAATAAATAAATGACCAAGTATAATATTTTTGTCTCATTTGTTTAACTGGGTTCTCTTTATCTACTTTTAGGACTTGTGTGAAAATCTGATGATATTTTGGGTCATATTTGTGCAGAAATATAGAAAATTCTAAAGGGTTCACAAGCTTTCAAGCACCACTGTATATTTGAGTTGAATAATCTGGCAAAAAATACAACATAGTACCTGAAGGTGTCAATCTCCCATCTTTTAATAAAATTTTGGGATAATCCTGTAAACTGTGATAAAAACTTTGGTCCTTATCATGATGGCGCATGTTTACAGTGTGTCACCGTAACTATCCTGGATTATCAGTGATTGGTCACCGTCTCGCTGTCTCCTTGGCATGTTTCAACCAGAAAACAGCAGCCTTTGTGGAAAAGCCTGGATGCGAGAAGAGATTGGATATTAGCTGGCAGTGTTTTGGATCAGAATGTCACCCCTCACAGTGTTGTGAGAGGGGGTGATGGGAGATCTCTTGTCAGTGGGAGTTCTGTTTAGTCTGCCCTGATCCGCTCGGAAAAGACAAATCACACCAAGAACAAAGACACGACAGAGAGACAGAGAGACAGAGTGAGAGAGAGAAAGAGAGGGAGAGAGAGAGGGGGGAAGAGGATAAGGGCAAGAAAGGAAGATAAAAACCATCCTTTACATCCCAAATAACCCTATCTCTCATCATCTGAGGCTACAGAAGCTCCTTACACACACACACACACACACACACACACACATAAACACACACGTTGATTCCAGGAAACACTTAAAAGACAGACAGTGCTTCGGAGCCTCAGCTGCTAAGTTAGTAAAGTAGGCGTAACTTGGGCTCTTTCTCTGACTCCCAGGGAAGTGGGCGTGGTCTCTGTGTCTCAGTCCCAGTGAAGTGGGTGTGGTCTCTGCACCTCAGTTCCAGTGAAGAGGGTGTGGTCTCTGTGTCTCAGAAACAGTGAAGTGGGTGTGGTCTCTGCGTCTCAGTTCCAGTGAAGTGGGTGTGGTCTCTGTGTCTCAGTTCCAGTGAAGTGGGTGTGGTCTCTGTGTCTCAGAAAGTGAAGTGGGCGTGGTCTCTGCACCTCAGAAACAGTGAAGTGGGCATGGTCTCTGTGTCTCAGTTCCAGTGAAGTGGGTGTGGTCTCTGTGCCTCAGAAACACTGAAATGGGTGTGGTCTCTGTGTCTCAGTTCCAGTGAAGTGGGTGTGGTCACTGTGCCTCAGAAACAGTGAAGTGGGCATGGTCTCTGCACCTCAGTCCCAGTGAAGTGGGTGTGGTCTCTGTGCCTCAGAAACAGTGAAGTGGGTGTGGTCTCTGCACCTCAGTCCCAGTGAAGTGGGTGTGGTCTCTGTGCCTCAGAAACAGTGAAGTGGGTGTGGTCTCTGCACCTCAGTTCCAGTGAAGTGGGTGTGGTCACTGTGCCTCAGAAACAGTGAAGTGGGCATGGTCTCTGCACCTCAGTCCCAGTGAAGTGGGTGTGGTCTCTGTGTCTCAGAAACAGTGAAGTGGGTGTGGTCTCTGCACCTCAGTTCCAGTGAAGTGGGCGTGGTCTCTGTGTCTCAGTTCCAGTGAAGTGGGTGTGGTCTCTGCGCCTCAGAAACAGTGAAGTGGGCGTGGTCTGTCTCAGTTCCAGTGAAGTGGTTGTGGTCTCTGCACCTCAGTTCCAGTGAAGTGGGCATGGTCTCTGTGTCTCAGTTCCAGTGAAGTGGGTGTGGTCTCTGTGCCTCAGAAACAGTGAAGTGGGCATGGTCTCTGTGTCTCAGTTCCAGTGAAGTGGGTGTGGTCTCTGTGCCTCAGAAACAGTGAAGTGGGCATGGTCTCTGCGCTTCAGTTCTAGTGAAGTGGGCATAGTCTCTGTGCTTCAGAAACAGTGAAGTGGGCGTGGTCTCTGTGCCTCAGTTCTAGTGAAGTGGGCATAGTCTCTGTGCTTCAGAAACAGTGAAGTGGGCGTGGTCTCTGTGCCTCAGTTCTAGTGAAGTGGGCGTGGTCTCTGTGTCTCAGTCCCAGTGAAGTGAAGTGGGTGTGGTCTCTGTGCTTCAGAAACAGTGAAGTGGGCGTGGTCTCTGTACCTCAGTTCTAGTGAAGTGGGCGTGGTCTCTGTGCCTCAGTTCTAGTGAAGTGGGCGTGGTCTCTGTGTCTCAGTCCCAGTGAAGTGAAGTGGGCGTGGTCTCTGCACCTCAGTCCCAGAGATGGAGGCATGGCCTCTTAAGGCCTCTGCATGCTCTTGCGACAAGGCTTTCGCAGACAGCTTTTCTCAGACAGTTGTAATTTATTGTTGAGCGGGGAGTTTAGGCGTGCGCGATGTTATTCACCGGCACAACGCAAGGGGGCGCGAAGTCGCTAGGAGTAGTTGGTGGGTGTGGTTAGTGGAGTGTTTATCCTCCGGTTACTTATAATGACTAGAACTTTTTTTTTTATTTTTATAATGACTAGAACTGGAGTCGTATAGATGTCCGTACTTCCTCACTTCCTCAATCAACCGCTCTTCATGCTGCTCCATCTTCGCTCGTGTTTTTAAAAATGCCGGTCGTGAAAACAAAATAAACCGGGAAAGTAGGGAAGCGGAAGTGCGTGTACAGCGGCTGTAGAGTGGACCAATCAGAGCCCTCTTGTCTGCGACGCTGTCTGCGAGGCTTCTGCGGTGGTCACAATTTTTGGGAGGTGCGCGCAGAGCGTCTGCAAAGGTGGGGGGGCTACGCAGACGCTATCTGCGACACCGTCTGCGAGGACTGCGTTGTCAGCATAAATTGGCCTTTACTTCTTATCCGTACTTTTTTTTTTAATTTAAACAATACTGAATCACAGTCTTTTACCATATATCAGCATGTACACATCATCTCACCACATCTCACACACCTGGAGCCAGTTCCTGTAAAAAGTCAGCATCCCTGCCAGGTACTTCACTTTCAGTTTTGCAGGCAGGAAAGAAAAGATTCTCACAGTAGAACAAGTGGCTCTGGAAGAATGAAAAGGAGTGAAATAATGAGGCAAACAAAAGGCGCAGCTGAAGTGAGGGATAAGCCGCAGCATGCCGGAGTTATTCTCGCCGAGTCTAGACTTGTTTCCCAAAGCTGTTAATGCACACAAACATCTGCCAGGAAGGATTTTCTTGAGGAATGTGTGTGTGGTAGGACCTGACTGATCACAAACTCTTGTTACAGGAGCTAACATTTCTCTCTGATGCAATTTGTCAATAAACGTACTCTATTTTTATAGAAAGATACAATTTGATTGACACGACAGAGGATTCTGTAAACGTTTTTCAATCCAGTGATTGCATCGGGCTCCGAAATGCTCATCTGTGTTCAAATAGTGTTTCGTCGTTCGAAACCGGTCTACAGTCGTGCGTACAGACAGAAATACAAAGCACCAAGCATCAGACTACAACCTTCAAGATTCTGAAGCTCGTGGCCAGAAAAGTCTACAACAGATATCAGATGCTTTGTGAGCCGTGGGCGGAGCTTCTGAGGCTGAGACTCATTGAAAAGTTGATTGAAAAGTTTTTCTTTCTTTCGTTTGTGTTGTGTCACGTTAGTCACATTACTGATGGCTTTAACTAATGGTAGGATGAATGTGAGTATTATGGGATGTATTTGCACTCTCGCAAAGGTGTTCACTCCTTCACTGAATACACACACTGGCCACTTTAATAGGAACTTGTCCTTGATTCTAAGATCCCTGTTCTTGGCTGCAGGAGTGGAACCCAATGTGTTCTTCTTTCTGCTGTTGCTTTTCTGATTCTGAGATGCTTTTCTGCTCACCACGGTTGTAAAGAGTGATTATATGAGTTACTATATCCTTCCTGGCAAAAAAAAAAAAAAGCTCGAACCACCTCAAATCTGGCCATTTTTCTCTGACCTCTCTTATCAACAAGGCGTTTGTTTTTTCCACCCACAGAACTGTCGCTCACTGTCGGCCACTTTATTAGGTACACCCATACACCATCACCCAATCCCTCGACAGCAAGAGCTTCAGTTAATCCTCACAATGTTCAAAACTTTGTGATCTCAAAGTTTTGACTTTCACTGTGGCGTGGGTGTTGGTTTGAGCCAGATGGACTGCTGGTTTGAGTATTTCAGAAACTGCTGATCTCCTGGGGTTTGTTTTCACACACAACAGTCTCTAGAGTTTACACAGAATGGTGCGAAAAGCAAAAAGCATTCATGGAGTGAGTGAGAGACAGTTCTGTGGGTGGGAAAAACAAACGCCTTGTTGATAAGAGAGGTCAGAGGAAAATGGACAGATTGCGAGCTTTTTTTTCCCCCAGGAAGGATATAGTAACTCATATAATCACTCTTTACAACCGTGGTGAGCAGAAAAGCATCTCAGCATGCAACAGCAGAAAAAAGAACACACTGGGTTCCACTCCTGCAGCCAAGAAAAGGGATCTTAGAATCAACAAGAAGTTTGTATCAAAATGGCCAGCAAGTTCACAACAGGCCTACCTGAGGAGCTCTGACAGAGGCAGATCCTGATGCTAATGTGGAGGAAACAGAAATAAAAACCAAGGCAGGATGAAGAGGAATGTGTGGATTGAAGGCCAGAAGGGAAGTGGGAGCCTTGCCAACATAACACAACAGCGTTCTCTGAGAACTAAAGAACTCCAGCACTGTAAACACACAGCATACAAACTTAGAGAAGATGCATATTTGCAGCAATAGTCTGGTGTTGGTGCAATGAGATAATTGCAGATCTTGGGTATTTTCCTGACACTGCAGCTTCCTCTGCTTTCAGGTTCTCAAATTGTGATCCCAAACCTCCTTGCAGGATTACGAACATTCTCACTCACACACACACATGCAAGCCTCAGGTCGTGTCCTCGTTCAGACCTGTCTCCCCGTGAATCCATCGACCACTTGAAACAGGATCTAGATTGGGACTAATCACCGAGTGTATTTACTTGCACAATAATAATCTGATCATTATCTGATTTCAGCACGTTGTTCAAACAGGTATGTAAATGCTATACTACAGTAATTTAACCCTCTGGGGTCTGAGGGTATTTTCTGGCACTCTAATGATTTTGGTATGCTCTGATGTTGTTGTCAATTTCAACAAATCCAAGCAGTATTTTCAAAGTCATATGAATTTTTTTTTGTATTCAGCACAAGTTCAGCTACAATAATATCTGTTTAGTCTGTATGTCATGATTGTACTTAAAAAAAATAAGAGATAAATGAAGATGTTGTAAAAAGCAGTTTTAGAACTGAGTTGGAATGTGTGAAAAAAACATGACCTTACCCATTGTGACGAACCGTTTTGATCACTTGAGGTGATTTTGTTCAGTCTGAGGAATGGCTCGAGCACAGAAACTTAAATCTGCTCCATTGATTTGGACAATAAACTGGCCATCAAGAAATGTATGTCGTATTGTTTTGGGATAAAGGGTTGGCATTCAATGAGAAGGGTAAAAAATTCCATTCCATTCAATGAGAAGAGTGAAAGCCCCCCACACCGCCAATTCTTAATCCCATCAGATTAACTCTTAATCCCATACACTACCGTTCAAAAGTTTGGGGTCACTTTGGAATTTCCTTATTTTTGAAAGAAAAGCGCTGTTCTTTTCAATGAAGATCACTTTAAACTAATCCGAAATACACTCTATACATTGCTAATGTGGTAAATGACTATTCTAGCTGCAAATGTCTGGTTTTTGGTGCAATATCTCCATAGGTGTATAGAGGCCCATTTCCAGCAACTATCACTCCAGTGTTCTAATGGTACAATGTGTTTGCTCATTGCCTCAGAAGGCTAATGGATGATTAGAAAACCCTTGTACAATCATGTTAGCACAGCTGAAAACAGTTTAGCTCTTTAGAGAAGCTATAAAACTGACCTTCCTTTGAGCAGATTGAGTTTCTGGAGCATCACATTTGTGGGGTCGATTAAATGCTCAAAATGGCCAGAAAAATGTCTTGACTATATTTTCTATTCATTTTACAACTTATGGTGGGAAATAAAAGTGTGACTTTTCATGGAAAACACAAAATTGTCTGGGTGACCCCAAACTTTTGAACGGTAGTGTAAGGTCAAGTCCCAATGGGTAAGGTCATGTTTTTTTCACACGTTCCAATAGTTCTAAAACTGCTTTTTACAACACCTTCATTTATCTGGTATTTGACATTATTTTGGTATTTGACTCTATTCAATGTGTCTTGAAATTAACTCTTGTACTATTTTACTCAGTTCAGAGCCACAACCAACTCTGTTACACAATTACTCTGTAATTGAGAAACCTCGACATGAGGTTTCTGTCTCATGTCGAGGTTTCTTCCTCATGTCGTCTGAGGGAGTTTTTCCTTGCCACCGTCGCCACAGGCTTGCTCATTGGGGATAGATTAGGGATAAAATTAGCTCATATTTTAAGTCATTCAAATTCTGTAAAGCTGCTTTGCGACAATGTTTATTGTTAAAAGCGCTGTACAAATAAACTTGACTTGACGACTTAATTTTGCTCCCACTCCAACTCCACATTTTACTCTCTAAACTCAAAATAGAGCAAAATTAACTATTTTTGATGCAAATACTTTTAACTCTGGAAAAATTGCTCTGTCGTGTTTCCTGTGTCTGCACTACAGCGCACGCATATCAACCGACCTGCTCATCAGAAACAGGAGAAATATTTACACTTACTCAAGTTGATCTTTGGCCGGATTGAGTCGAAGTAAAAAAACGTGCTGCTCATCATCAGTGTCGCAGTTCTCAAGATTGAATTGAATCACTGTCCTGAATCATGAATTGAATCATGAATTGATTCGCTGTCCTGAAATTGAATCACTGTCCTGAATCATCCGAAGCGCATAAAATCCACGTGCCATCTTGCAACAAGTTTTACCTCCAAATAGCCTAAACTGTGGCTGACATATTTTATCCTGTTTACGGTGGGTGTTCCCACCATGAAAAAGAAACCAATCGAAGCTGAAAGAGTGAAAGTGATTATCATGCCGTTACCATGGGAACAGTCTTTTATGAATGCGTAATTGTGCGCCCAGTGTGCCAACTCCAGTGTGACTGACGAAGGTGATAAGTTTTATGTTTCAACTAATTTAGGTAATTTAAAAAACTATGATATTATTTGGCAGTGGGCACATAGGAAAGTGTAAAGTATAAAGTTTCTGTTAATATGTTTATCACAGTTGTATGATAAAAAACTCGTGAATATATTTATCTAAATACGAGGGTAAGTCAAAAAGTTCGAAGACAGATGGTATAATTTCAAAAGGTGTGAAAGACATCCCCCAGAATTCTACAAAGCAGGAATTCTCCAATGGAAACACCGCTTGCAGAAGTGTTTAGACTTAAATGGAGGATATGTAGAGAAATATCTTTGGGCAATTCCATGTAAATGTCAACCTCACCATGCAAAAATAAAGCAACATGTAATACATCAAAACCACTCCCAGAGATATCACCTAGGCCTGTATTTTACAGATGTGAATAAGTTGAACCAATTTGTAACCAACCTAATATGTCACAGTCAGTCTTTCTTTCTTATAATGTAAAACCCAAGCTAAAATCAACTTTGATCATGTACAATTCTATATTATTGCCACAAGCCACAGAAATGTATGCTAAAATCCACAAAACAGCAAAACAATAGCCATCCTAAATATTATTTAAGAACTTTGATAGTTTTAGCTGATATTTAGAGAGTTTTTCAAAGGGTTATGGTGGTTAAATTGCTGATTTTCTAAACATATGCCATGTCTATTTCAGACGCGTCACATCCATAACGGAATTTCGTCACATCCATAACGCTGACTTTTCCTTCCGAAACTCTGCATGAAATACAAAATATTTTAAACAAAGATTTTTTAATATTCACCTTGGACCCCTCTATCAAACGGATATCTCCATTTCGACATTAGGTTTACAATTTCACAGAGTTTGATAAAAATGTACAGTCACCCAAGAAAAGTGATACTTTTTCTGTCACATCCATAACGCATCTTTTATTGGCGTTTTCTGGCATGCCCTAGATGTACTATGGGAATTGTTCTTGTTCTATCACTTCTCCAGTATGGTACAGCCTTAAAATATGCAACACCTGTTTAAATACTGGGAGACAATAAAACATGCACTGGGTCATTTGTTGCCATTTTGAGTTCAAGTGCCACGTCCATAACGCTGGAATTGCCCCTTTGTTATTTTCATAAATAAAGATTTTTTTTTTCAATTTGTCTTAGAACTTTTTGACTTACCCTCGTGCATGACCTACTCATTCTAAACCTGCTGAGCTTCGCCGGCAAAGCTCTCGACCCCAGAGAGTTAAACAGAATTAACAGATTTGAAAAAATGTGATGCAAAAAAAAAGCGTATCAGTTACGTTACATCAGCCTACATTGTTAATCCACAGTTCAAACATGCTAGGACGTCATGCAAAGGGTCAACCACAGAGCCGTAAACCACGGTTTAAAAAAACTAAAGAGGAACCGCAAGTTCAGTAAAGACGATATGAATATAAGAAATAAAGACTTATTTGAACAAGTAAACAGTTTGGAGTGTATTAAAGTGGTTGATGTGTCATGAAATAATCGTTGTGCACAGAATTAAAGAAACTACTTCAAATTATCATGTAATTAAACTCTACTTCATTTTTTCTTGTGTTTGTCATTGCCCAGAAAAGTCCTGTTTAACTTGTTGAGCTTGTGTTGATGTCTATGTTTGGGTTACCAGATCTGCATCACAAAAGCAGCTCAAATTGGACCAGCAGTATTCATGCTACGTTTGAGGTGACGTTGCAACCTGTAATTCCACATCTACAACCGGTAACAGCCACCACAAACACCCCAACTACCAGCTTGGGGTGGTTACTCAACTACCAGCTCCTTCGCTGTTTACCGAGTGACATCGAATCAGGAAGGCCACAGACACTGCAAACAGTGTAAAAGTTTCCTTTCTCTACTTTATAATTAGTTTACAGCAGTGCTGGCGGATACAGTACTTGGTTCAATCTGTAACACTGTCCATATTAATCACTGCTTTGAGAATTTTGTCACTAATCCTAGCTAAGTAACTTGTTGCTAACATTACCCAATACTGTCCACTGGCTAGCTTGTTGCTAAAGCTAATCACCGTTGTCTGAAGTTGTTGCTGTGCTGCATGTTACTTTATAGTTATAGTAGAACAGAACTAATACACCCTCAGGCCTGAATCTGTAAAAGTGCACTCAAATGAGATTTTTATCAGCTTTACGTTCTCTGACAGAGCAAACAAGACACACTTTCATGGAGGACATCTCATCTCATTATCTCTAGCCGCTTTATCCTGTTCTACAGGGTCGCAGGCAAGCTGGAGCCTATCCCAGCTGACTACGGGCGAAAGGCGGGGTACACCCTGGACAAGTCGCCAGGTCATCACAGGGCTGACACATAGACACAGACAACCATTCACACTCACATTCACACCTACGCTCAATTTGGGCTACATCCACACGACAACGGCAACGAGATGTTATTTAAAAAAATATCGCGTCCAAATGGGCAACGATCAGTAAAATATCAGGTCCATATGGCAACACAACGCTTGCTGAAAACGATACAATACACATGCCACACCTCAAGGGGCGCTGTAAGATGGTCCCTTCGGAGACACCAGAACAATAGAAGAAGTAAGGACGCATGCGCATAAACTATTATGCGCAAGACTTCATATTAGCCACAAAGTCAGAAAAATCTGTTCGTAAAATTACATTATAATGACCAAATACAATGAAAAGTATTTTTCCAGTCTCACCTGTGAAAGGTAATCCCATGTGATCTCGTTTGGACGGTAAACCTGTTGGTACAGTTAAACGCAGCACATGAATGAGGCATCTTTATTCTCCGCTTTGACCCATCCAATATGGCGGCGAGGATGACGTATGATTCTACGCGGAACGCGGCGTCTTTAATGGTCCGGAATAAATTGAATGCTACACGTTGATGGATTAATTTGTTCTTCTACGCCCTTTTTGAGGAATGTATTGTAGGACTTAAACCAACATCTGAAGAGGTGAGATCGCTCCTTTTTTTCCCTATTTTTGCTGGCGGGATTGACTCTGCCCTAAGGGCTATTCTCTCTCTCTCTGTCTCTCACTTTGCACCATTACACAATAAATATTCACAGTGAAAATATTTTGTAAGCGCGTTTCATGAACCAAGTTATAGGATTTGTTGACAACTCGCATCGAGTTCGATACACTTCTACCCGGCGTGAAGCACTCACAGTCATGTGGTTGTGACGTCATCGTAAACAAATCCGTTCTACTCATCCAGACGACTTCGCAACGGCAACGTTGCCAGATCTTTCCACTCTGGAACCCGTTCTCAAAAGATTGCGTTTTGGGGCACCCAAAACGCCGGTGCCGTGTGGACGCCAGGCCGAAACGATAAACAATTGTATCGGATTCACCTGAATCCGTTGCTGTGTGGACAGGGCCTTAGAGTCACCAGTTAACCTAACCTGCATGTCTTTGGACTGTGGGGGAAACCGGAGCAAACCCACACAGACACGGGGAGAACATGCAAACTCCACACAGAAAGGCCCTCGCCGGCCGTGGGGCTCGAACCCGGACCTTCTTGCTGTGAGGTGATAGCACTAACCACTACACCACCATGCCGCCCCCATGGAGGACATGTTTTTTTGTTTGTTTTTCCTCCACTTCGCATAACTTAAAATGCACCACGTAAATAAATTAGAATTGCATAAATCTTTACAGAGGAATCCGGACGTCCGTTAAGTACTGGAGCACTTGCGTGAAATAAAATGGAAATTATGTAAAAAATGATACACATTTGTGACACCTCTTTGCAAAATTTAAATAATTAAGGTTTTCATTCAGGCTCGTATTATGTATTATACATTTTGTCAAATTAAAAATTAATTAAATTTATTCTGTGACAATGAATTTTTAAAAATCTGCTCTGGCACTTCAAGCATAACTCAGTTCTGCTGTTGCACATGTGGCAACACTGTTTATAAAACACTGAGACTGCGTCCACATTAATACCTTTTAGTTTTAAAATGAAAATGATTTTTCAGATGAGTGTTTTTCTCTCCGTATTACATTAACGGCATTTATCAGACGCTCTTATCCAGAGCAATGTACAACGTTAGGTGCCTTGCTCAAGGCACTTCAGCCATTCCTGCTGGTCCAAGGACTCAAACCAGCAATCTTTGGCCCCCAAAGCTGCTTCTCTAACCATTAGGCCATAATCTCCTTCCATACTAACACTAACACGCCTGAAAATGCATATCACATGACCGTTCACGTACACTGGGCATGCACATGCTGGAATAAACACCTGATGCTGCTAGTTTTTGTCCTGAAAAGGGTCACGTGAAGAATATGCCGTGACTGATGAGACCCAGTCAAGAAGTGAACGTGAGCATCTGCGTCATTGTTTCCAAATCTCTCCGTTTTTCAGGGTCGGAAATTCCGGAGCAGTGTGGAGCAGGACACCAGGTGTAAACGTAGCGAAAGTGATGCGTTTTAAAACTAAAACGTATGAATGTGGACGTAGCGTAACCTAAGCAACATGCATGGCACTGTACAAAGCACAGACATACGGTATATACCGTTCAAAAGTTTGGGGTCACTTTGAAATGTCCTTATTTTTGAAAGAAAAGCACTGTTCTTTTCAACGAAGATCACTTTAAACTAATCAGAAATCCACTCTATACATTGCTAATGTGGTAAATGACTATTCTAGCTGCAAATGTCTGGTTTTTGGTGCAATATCTCCATAGGTGTATAGAGGCCCATTTCCAGCAACTCTCACTCCAGTGTTCTAATGGTACAATGTGTTTGCTCATTGCCTCAGAAGGCTAATGGATGATTAGAAAACCCTTGTACAATCATGTTAGCACAGCTGAAAACAGTTGAGCTCTTTAGAGAAGCTATAAAACTGACCTTCCTTTGAGCAGATTGAGTTTCTGGAGCATCACATTTGTGGGGTCGATTAAATGCTCAAAATGGCCAGAAAAATGTCTCGACTATATTTTCTATTCATTTTACAACTTATGGTGGGAAATAAAAGTGTGACTTTTCATGGAAAACACAAAATTGTCTGGGTGACCCCAAACTTTTGAACGGTAGTAGATATATATACAGTATACACACACACACACACACGTTTTTTTTAATTATTTGTTACATTTTTTTTCTTTATATTGTATAGTGGGATTGTTCTTGGGATTTTTGTTGTTGTTGTTGTTATTGTTTTGGTTTTTGTTTAAATTCTATTATGTTGTACAGTGTGTCTTTTTCTTTTCGCATGTCTGATAACTTGCTGCTGTAACAATATGGAATCAATTTTGTGCCAAAATGTTCATAGAACACTTTTGAAATATCAAACAAAAAGGACAAATCAAAATACAAAAAAAGAAAAAAAAAGTCAATTTTTTTAGACTGGCAAACAAATTATTCGTGTAATCGTGCAAAATATCAGTCTATTACTCTTCAGAAACCTTTTATTTTTGTTCCGCGTCTTTCTCAGTTTTGTTTGACGTAATTTATTTTGGTTGCGATTCCAGCTTTCTCGTTTGCGCTCCCTGACTTTTTGCTTCACGTGTGGGCGGGCTGTCCAGGAATGCATTCCCATTGGGTAACTTGTGTTTGACTGACAGCTACGCTCAGCCATTCCCTACTCGGATTTTGGCGGACTGTTTGACGAGTGACCGATCCATTGACGGTAAACAAGGATCGAGTGGACTTCAGTGGCGACTATGATATTGAATTTACACTTTGTTGAATTAATTCAATATCATAGTCGCCACTGAAGTCCACTCCATCCTTGTTTACCGTCAATGGATCGGTCACTCGTCAAACAGTCCGCCAGAATCCGAGTAGGGAATGGCTGAGCGTAGCTGTCAGTCAAACACAAGTTAGCCAATGGGAATGCATTCCTGGACAGCCCACCCACACATGAAGTTTGTGCCAAAACTGCAAGCAAAAAGTCAGGGAGCGCAAACGAGAAAGCTGGAATCGCAACCAAAATAAATTACGTCAAACAAAACTGAGAAAGACGCGGAACAAAAATAAAAGGTTTCTGAAGAGTAATAGACTGATATTTTGCACGATTACACGAATAATTTGTTTGCCAGTCTAAAAAAATTGACATTTTTTTTCTTTTTTTTGTATTTTGATTTGTCGTTTTTGTTTGATATTTCAAAAGTGTTCTATGAACATTTTGGCACAAAATTGATTCCATATAACAAAACAACTTCCCATTTTGGAAGAAGAAGAGAAGAAATAAAGGGGATCAATAAATTGAATCAATCAATCCATCTGTCTGTTTATCTATCTATCTCTCTGTCTATCAATCTGTCTATCCATCTGTCTGTCTGTCTGTCTGTCTGTCTACACCTGGATTTGAGAAGCACTGAAATCACGCACAAACCTGAGTGCAGGTAATATCCCAGAGTGGAATATGTGATCAGCCGCACTTCCCATTTCTCCACCCTTTATTCAGTGACTTCTCACTTTTTGAACGATCGTCCATCATTTGCATATTCATGAGGGGAAGAAGCACACTTCATACACCGGAATTAAATTATCCATTTGGGCTTGTGCACCTAAATTAAACCTAAAAACAGGTACAAACAGCTTTATACATCTGGCCTTGGCAATAATAATAATGTGTGTGTGTGTGGGTGTGTGTGGGTGTTACTGTTGCGAATCTATTCAAAGGGCAAGTAAGAGCAAATGTTGAATTTATGTAGACAGATAATGATATGTTATCAATCTTTTTTGCAGTTTGTCACGATGGTATATGATTTGAAAGAAATAATCGCTGAGCTGAATGTCGTCCGCTGTTTGATTTTACTCTGAACTACTGGTTATGAGAGAAGGGAAAGCATGGCAAACATGTTCACCTTCAGAAAGCGTCAGGAACATGACACTGTGTACATGAGGAGAAATGGAGTGGGCGGTGACGGTGCGGTGAAGCCGCATTCTACTGCCTCATTTTCCCTCAAACGATCATCCGTGATCTCGACGCGAGTCAATGTTTGGTTGGCTGATCAAATAAACCATGATTTTCAACACAGTACATTACATTACAGGCATTTAGCAGACGCTGTTATCCAGAGCGACGTACAACGGACCCAGAGCAGCCTGGGGAGGGAGCAGTTGGGGGTTCGGTGCCTTGCTCAAGGGCACTTCAGCTATTCCTGCTGGTCCAGGGAGTCAAACCAGCAACCTTTTGGTCCCAAAGCTGCTTCTCTAACCAAAGGTCAACACAGAATGGGAAAAAAAATTGTCAGAAGGTTCTTGAAACTGTATTACAAATTTCCTTCCAAGCAAAAATTTTTAACCGTTTATAGTTACATTCCAGAGCTCGACGTTAACTCTTTAATCCACTCGTCCATTCGGATGACAAGCAGCAAGATTTTCCACTTGTCCTGACCGAAACCTTTTTATTCCTATGCATTTACTAGTTCAATGAAAGGAGAGTGATTAACAGGGTTTATCAAAAAGCAGGTGTAGTTATAATCATCATTATGCTTTTTCATTATGAGTCATAATTTTTCAATAAAACTCAAGCTTTAACTGTAACAATAAACAAAAACTATCCAAAGCCCCATTATGGTGCGTGTGTTGTTCTCACCCATTACCTGATCTGCAGCTTTAGTTAGACTCACCTAAATTCGAAGCTTCTGGAGGAAATAAAGTTAAATCCTGATTAATCCAGTAAAACTTGAAGTATAAATTAATTTTATTTAAAGAAAACGAGTTGGACATGATAAGGGTAACAGAATCACGCTGTGAATGAAAACAGACCGTGAGTGAGTTCAGTACTGCCGTAAAATTCCCACGAAATATGACATTTTATAACACTTGTGATCGTTAAAGCTAGACTGTCTATCAGATTTTTCAACTGTACATATGTCATAGAAAGAATTTTCCCAACACCCAATTATTTTTGTTCAGTGGACCGAAAGCTACTGAATTCGAATCACAGACTTCCAATTTTATTAGTTTTTTAAAAATAGAATAATTAACGAATTTATCTCCACGTGGCTCTAAATTCTCCACTATTTTTTCCTCCTTCACCATGACGCAATACAAGATACTACGTCATGCATCACATCACGTGGTGGGCTTTCCCCGTTCACGCAAGGCATTGTGGGATACAAATTTGTAGCAGGAGAGAAAAATGGAGGACATGAGTGTGCGAATGAAACGTGAAAGACCGACTACAGTAACGGAAAGAAAGCGAGAAGAAAAGACGTTATGTTATATACGAAGGAAAGGAAACGCAGGACCAAACTAATAAATATCGGCGCTCAGCGAGCACCTCGGTGTGATCAGCTGTTCGTTTAGCGACAGAATGATGGAACTGTCAGTGCACGCTCAAAGGGAAACCTGCGCATGCGCACACACACACACGGACTTCCTCTGTCTGCTTGACTGCGCGAAGCGAGAGATTTCATGCACATTATTTGCTTTAATCCCGTCAAATGAAATAACTTCCCAGCCACAGAACGGCTTGATATTTTGTGAGATATTACAGAAATAAACAGATATCACAATGACCACATTTCAGACGGAACTAAATTTCACCGATGTTATGAAATCGAAAGGCCGTCTAGCTTTAAAGTAGAAATAAAGTTTTACAGAGTATAACTGCTGTTTAGAATAATGATTCACATTTCAACATCTAAAGCAAAACAAAACACATAATTCAGGAATAAATATTGTCTTAATGAACAGGGAAAGTGGCAGCAAAGAAAGAAAGAAAGAAAGAAAGAAAGAAAGAAAGAAAGATGACAAACGTCTGCTTTGAGTCAGATCCCTTCCTCAGTACCAGTGACTGATATTTTGTGAGATATTACAGAAATAAACATATATCAAAATAACCACATTTCAGACGGAACTAAATTTCAATGATTTTATGAAATCCAAAGGCCATCCAACTTTAATGTGAACTATACAAAAGAAAAATACAGTAAAAAGTCCGAATGAAATGAACGAAGATTCACCACAGATATGTATTTTATTGAGGTATTTGATCACCATTTCTCCAATTTCGATGAGTCTAATAATCTATAATTAGATATTATGGTGTGATTATTTTTACACACGCACCTGCTGCACTCGGCTTCCTCTGAATTTCGTATCACTGAGGGGATTGAACTCATTTTGTTGGAACTTTATAGATGTAACTCTTGAATAATTACTACACAAATGCCGATCTCATCTCATCTCATTATCTGTAGCCGCTTTATCCTGTTCTACAGGGTCGCAGGCAAGCTGGAGCCTATCCCAGCTGACTACGGGCGAAAGGCGGGGTACACCCTGGACAAGTCGCCAGGTCATCACAGGGCTGACACATAGACACAGACAACCATTCACACTCACATTCACACCTACGGTCAATTTAGAGTCACCAGTTAACCTAACCTGCATGTCTTTGGACTGTGGGGGAAACCGGAGCACCCGGAGGAAACCCACGCGGACACAGGGAGAACATGCAAACTCCACACAGAAAGGCCCTCGCCGGACCCGGGGTTCGAACCCAGGACCTTCTTGCTGTGAGGCAACAGCGCTAACCACTACACCACCATGCCGCCCCCGCAAATGCTGCCCCCGCAAATGCTGCTATTCAACAAATATTCAACTCGTCCTGTCAGACAGGCAGATGCAGATTTGACTTGTCCGGATCAAACATTTGGTTGTCCCGGACAGTCGGACTACCGTTAATGTCGAGCCCTGTATTTAATGTTGTGGAACATCGAGCTATGAGCTTGTCATGTTACTAAGAAACCAAGTCAAGTTTATTTGTATATAGCACTTTTAACAACAGACATCGTCATAAAACAGCTTAACAGAAAATTAAGGACTTTAAACATATGAAATAATTTTATCCCTAATAAATTTATTTATCCCTCCGTCCTGAATCCGGAAGACCTTCCCATGGCAGAAAACTTGGACACTCGAGATTCCTTCCTTAAATGATAACTAAAACATACAATCAACCATTATGTTAACAATCATATGTTACTATAGAAACTATAACGCATTCAAACGAGTACACTGTGGAAAAAAAGAAAGTTATATCCACAGGAGTCAAAGCCAAAGGTCATGGAAGGGTGTAAGCAGTCAGGCCTCGGCTCAGGCGTGCTCAGACCTGCTTGTGATTCGTCGTCTCGCTCCTTATGTAGTTGAAAACATAAACTCTGGCACAGAGACACACCTTGAAAACACACACACACTCTCGATCACCTCCAGCACGCCATGTGTTGGGATGTGTGTCTGAATGCAAGAAGGGAAATGGACGAGACGTTTCCTTTCCTTCGGTGTGCTCTGTTTCTGTTTCTGATCGCTGGCTTAGATGGAAGCTAATCATTCCATGTATCAGGTTCCCTCTCTCACTTCCCATTCATCATCGTCCAGACCTGCTTCTTTTATGTCTCGTTAGTTTCCTGATGTTTCATCAGCTTCCTGCCATAATCTACTAAATCTACCTTAATGCAAACATCAGAGCTACATAAAACGTTTAAAGGTGCAGTTAGTGATTTTTAAATCAGAAGAGTGTTTCTAATATTGGCTGAACTTTCTACTTACAATGCACATGCTTCAATAAAATGTTTGCTCTGATATTAAACATTACCTCATGGCACCCGATGCTCTAAATGCAAGACAAAAATTACACAAGGTGGACCACCACCTACTACATGCAACCAAGCCGTGATGTAATGATAAAGAAGCAGCATTTGGACCAAAAGGTTGCTGGTTTGATTCCCTGGACCAGCAGAAATGGCTGAAGTACCCTTGAGCAAGGCACCGAACCCCCAACCGTTCCCCAGGCTGCTCCGGGTATGTTGTACGTCACTCTGGATAACAACGTCTGCTAAATGCCTGTAATGTAATGTAATATAGACAAGGAGCAGACTTGACTCATCCGTCATTCACGTATTCTGACTCTTGTGCTAGTTTATACAATTAACTTGTCTCTAGTGCAAGCTTATACAACATAAATTGCAGATTATACAGCAGAGCCAAATTGACAGGAGCACAAATCTGGGTGTGAGCTTATTATCGTAAAACAAGAGTGCCCTGAGAGCACAATATACCCCGCTGGCAACGATACCATAACTCTGGTAAAATGTGACGGAATTGCAATATGAGTATTACCGACATATAACAAAGAATCCTGCCAAATTTTGTGAAATTCCGTCAAAAATTGTGAGAGGAGTTGATTTCAGAAGGTGAGTACCCTTCCCGGGACGGACGGACGGGTGGACATCGCCACGACGTAATCCCCCTTCGGGCCTTTTGGCCAGCGGGGGATAAAAATCGTGAGGGAAGTTGATTTCAGAAAGCAAGCGCACCTTGATGAAATTGCCAAAGTACAAGTTTACTAATTATCAAGGGTAAAATTTGCCCAAATTAAACGAAATTTCAATATGCGTATAGCTGTCATATAACAAGGCTATTTGCCAAGTTTCGAGAAATTCGTCCAAAAATTGTGAGAGGAGTTGATGTCCGAAGGCGAGCACACCTTCATGAAATTGTGAAAGTACAAGGTTGTTAATCAAGGGCTGTAACTCTGGTAAAGTGTGACCGAATTTAACAAAATTATAATCTGCGTATTACCGACGTATAACAAAGAATCCTGCCAAGTTTCATGAAATTCTTCCAAAAATTTTGAGAGGAGTTGATTTCAGAAGGTGAGTACCCTTTCCGGGACGGACGGACGGATGGACGGAAGGACGTACATCACCATGACATAATCCCCCTTCGGGCCTTTCAGCCAGTGGGGGATAAAAAGCTCTGTGGAATTCTTGATTCAAATTAATCACATGATTGGCGTACTTGGCCACAGGTTTATATACATGGACTTTCTTGGGAACATGACATGCTCAGGCTTGTAGTACTCGAGTCCGACTCGTGCCCTAATTTTAAGGACTCATGACTTGACTTGGACTTGAGCACTGATGACTCGGACTCGTGCATTAACTGCATTCAGACTCATAAATTGGAGACTTGGACTTGGATTTTTTCTTTATTTTTTATAACGTGCCATAATAATTTGGCATAAGATGTTCATATCTACATTAATTTTTATACTAATTTTGTGCAAGAGAATGCACATTCACCTGTTCATACGTCATGTTCAGGAACAAACTAACGTTAATGGCGCTAAAATGCCTGGAGAGACGCCGCTAGGGTTGGCAGCTTTGCTTATACAGACTTCTCGTGCAGTGGGAAAAATGCACTGCTATGTGTTCCATATGTAGAAGAACTATCGAGGAGATGACGGGGACGACCTCGAACTTCAATCGTCATTTGGTAAGACTCCACCCAGAGAAGGAAGTGACACGCTATGTTCATTGTTCTGTTGATAGTGGGCAGGGCTTGCTGATCAATGAACAAGCTTTAAAATCTGTAGCCTGTTAACTAAAATGGGGCAGTCGAGCAGGAACGTTAGTCCAACACAGTAGCAGAGACGCTTTCACATAAAGGCAGCAACAGACACCGTCACATGGTGCCATTGGAGTCTTGTTCTCGGACTCGACTTGAAATTTTTTTTAATGACTCCGACTTGAACACTTGGGACTCGACACTGGACTTGGACTTGAGTTTTACTGACTCGACTACAACACTGTACACATTAGGGTTTAGGGGGGTTTTTTTGCTTATTAACTGGTGGTGTAGTGGTTAGCACTGTCGCCTCACAGCAAGAAGGTTCCGGGTTCGAACTTTCTGTGCGGAGTTTGCATGTTCTCCCCGTGTCCGCGTGGGTTTCCTCCTGGTGCTCCGGTTTCCCCCACAGTCCAAAGACATGCAGGTTAGGTTAACTGGTGACTCTAAATTGAGCGTAGGTGTGAATGTGAGTGTGAATGGTTGTCTGTGTCTATGTGTCAGCCCTGTGATGACCTGGCGACTTGTCCAGGGTGTACCCCGCCTTTCACCCGTAGTCAGCTGGGATAGGCTCCAGCTTGCCTGCGACCCTGTAGAACAGGATAAAGCGGCTAGAGATAATGAGATGAGATGACATAACTTCTGGCAAAATTATAAGTGAAGATTCAGAAAAACAAAGTGTGCTAAAAATGAATGAAAAGAGCGTGACAAGTCGGGCCTGTAAGGAGTCCGATTGCACGTTGAGAGTTGAGAATCGGACTCCTTACAGGCCAAACTTTTTGTTTAGCATTCTGCTAATCGATATTTTTTAAATATGTTTTGACACTGACTTAGTGTACAAACACTCGCTTGATAATGGTGTCCGAGCGGCACTGAAATGTCACGCTGTTTTCCTTAATTTTTAGTCAATTCTGGCAAATCGCTGTTGTATATGATGAATAAAACACTAAGCAGATGCGCTGTTATTGGAAAACGATACCGTCAGTGACGGCGTAGCTCACTCCGGCCCCGTCTAGTCCAGAAGGAACGATCTAAAGTTGCGCAATGAATGTTGCGAGCTACCGGTATATACACTATATACAAGCTATATATAGAAGCAATATCCACCCTAGGAATACCAACCTATTTACCAGAAAGAATCCAAAATGGCGAGGAATTGACCGAGAAGAAGCGATTTTTGTTGAACTGCTGTTGAATTAAGGATTAATTAGTCCATATCTTCATTAATAATTGTCATGAAGCAAATCTGGGTAGAAGTTATATGCAGCCTAGGTCCACCTACCTTCACGAGAGAAAGAATCAAAATCGGTGAAGAATTGAGGGAGAAGAAGGAATTTATGTGGAAACTGTTCGTTAGGGATTGATTAATTACTCCATATCTTCATTATTAATTGCAATTATGCAAATTTGGTTTGAAGCTATTCATATGCACCCCGGGTGGGCAGACCTACCTTCCTGCCAAAAAGAATAAAACTCAGTGAAGATTTGAGAGAGAAGAAGTGATTTTTGTGAAATGTGGATGACGATGGACGACACGTGATGGCATAAACTCATCACCTGTCGGCTGGATGAGCTGATAATCACTTTCCCAAAAGTGGTGGTCCTTTTCATGGACCTTGCATTTAATAAAATGGAGACAAGTTGTGCAGTACGTTTCTGAATTTTGGAGACTTCAGTACAAACTGTAGAGTTGAAATAAAATAATTTGGTCCAGGGGAAGCCATGGCCTAATGGTTAGAGAAGCAACTTTGGGACCAAAAGGTTGCTGGTTCGATTCCCTGGACCAGCAAAAATGGCTGAAGTGCCCTTGAGCAAGGCACCTCACCCCCAACTGCTCCCCAGGCTGCTCTGGGTGTATTGTACGTCACTCTGGATAAGCGCGTCTGCTAAATAACTGTAATGTAATGAGGAACATCAGAAGGCACAGTGACCTCTGTGACCTCTGATCAAACCCGGGCGTCACCTTTCAGGCTTGTGATGATTTCCTTACAAACCACAACAACTTTAAGTGCCCCATGTTCCCAGTTACCACTCTCTCACACACACACACAGCTGCCAAGCTTACGAACTGAGTGCCAGCGTGGGTGAGTGATCTTCTCAGTATGTCCAAAGGCCTTCACACACAATGCACCTTGTTGTTCTCCGGAGGCCTGCGGCGCTTTTCACAAACACAGCAGGCATTTCTGAGACAGATCTGCATTCGGAGCCTCGCTCACTCGGATTTATTAAAGGAGGATCGGAATGCCACGCTATGAATACTCTATTCACGACCCGCGCTAAACGCCAAGACGACAAATGAACTGTAACGAGCTACAGAACGGCCATGTTGGTTTGGATGTGTAGTAGTGTCACAGCTGAATGTGTGAGTTGTCTGATTAATATATTCTTGACGTTGTGCTGGCCAATCCTGCTCCACAAAATCCTCAGGGGCTCAGAAGAGATCCTGATTAGCTGGCTCGAGTGTGCTAGTTTAGCCCTGGACCTAATCCAAGTGGGGTCATATGTCAACTCGGTCATGATTAGATGGAAACATTGCAACGGTGGAACTTTTTTTTATAGTGTTGACCAAGTTCAAAGGTTGTGACATGGTACTGATGTTTCTCAATGCAGTGGAACCCGTGGAAATTCAGCATCATGCGTACAGTAATTACAGACATATTTGTCATGGGAAGGTTTCTCTTGGGTAATTAACAACACATCAGGGAAATGCTGATATTCCCAGTATTTCTGTGTTATTTATACTTGATAAAAGACTTAGCGCCTATGTGCTAGCTTGCTAGTCAGATTATTTGTTTCAGTCATTAGCTTGCTTGCATGTTCAGCAGCTATATTCCCATGTTGTCCAGTTCTCACAACTTAACTCACTCAGAAACAACAGTTTTTAATGCACCCTTTTTAACTTCCTCTTGCACCATAGCCCAGTTTCCCTTGAGGTAATTCCTGAGGCTATGTTCGGGGGTGTTACGTTATTGCTGCAAAATACGTTATTGCTGCAAAAATGAAGTGGCTTTTAGCAAGATAACTTTTTCATCTGTTGATGAAGGGTGATGTATCTTTATTATGTTTTCGTAATAATTACTTGGGTAGAAGGTTGATATAACAGTGTTACCGTGATACTCGGGTAAGTCTTCTCCAATTATAAACAACAGCCTGCTGTACTGCCAGGTGACACTTGGGGATATTAAACAGATTTCCATCCAATAATTTCAGACAAATTTTAAAGCTACACTGTAAAAAATGTCCGTAGAATTAACAGTGAATTTATGTAAAATCATGACATAAAAAAACTGTAAATACAAAAACAATGAAGCAGTGTGTAATTTACATCAATATACTGTAAAACTCCCAGGGCTTTGAACCAGAATTTTTTTCCTATTGGTTCGTTCCGAACAGAAACGGAATTTTAACGTTTCCGGTTTTGGGTTCCACCATGAAATAGACGTTCCCGAACCGGTTAGAACAAAAAAATTTCGTTCCCGGAACGGTTAATTACGTTCCCTGTCAGCTGTTTAACAAATGGCTATAAAATTATGTCTCTGTCTCATCCAGCTTAAGCCAAATGTAGGCTAATTCTATTACAGCCTTCATTAAATAAGACAAGAAATAATTCAAAACAATTATTATTTCAAATGTTGGCGATTTGGATTCTCAGTATGTCTTCCCATCTACACAAACAGAAAAAGTGCCAAAAATGAAAGATAATTCGTTTAGTGTGTTACCAAAGGCTAGTCAGGCCCTACGCATTGATAGACTAACAGAGGTTAACGTCATTTAATGTTCGCGAGCCTCTCATTAATGTGGACAAATATATTGATATCGTGTTTGAAATTGACGTTTTTGAATAACGATAGACTGCAATATTTACCTCTTATTTAAGACGCGGAGACGTGATAGTAGTCCACCCTCCCGCTCTCTCCATTCAGTCAGCGAACGTCACACAGGAAGTGAACCCCAGCGGGTCATAGAAACTTGCGCAGGAGAAGAATGACTTCATTTGTAGGCTACGGAAACTTTGAGGAACGAAATAAAAACCGGTATTAACCGGTTACCATTATTTTTAATAAGCGTTTCTGTTCCGGAACATAAAAAATAATAAAGTTTCTGGTTTCGTTTCTGTTCCATGTGAAATGGAAAAAGTTCCCGGTTTTCGTTTTCGTTCCTTGAACCGGTTCAAAGCCCTGAAAACTCCTAACCAAATACCACTGTTAATTTAACTGTAAGAATATGTTGAATTGATCATAATTTTTTGTAGAATTTACAAATTGTTGTAGTTTAAACAAAGACAAACTGTAATACTAAAACAAAATGTGATAGTTAAAATTACATCATTGCCCTGTTAAAAAAATTTAAAAAATGTCAGTAGAGGCTCATTTCATAAAACTCTAAATCAAATAAAATATCTGTCTAGTAGATCATTGCTTGTAACCATCATTTTGGAGCCACAAAAAACAATAATCGAGAACACTCGCAATTCATTCCTAGATGCTTTTTTTATTGGCGGCACGGTGGTGTAGTGGTTAGCGCTGTCGCCTCACAGCAAGAAAGTCCGGGTTCGAGCCCCGTGGCCGGCGAGGGCCTTTCTGTGCAGAGTTTGCATGTTCTCCCCGTGGGTTTCCTCCGGGTGCTCCGGTTTCCCCCAAAGACATGCAGGTTAGGTTAACTGGTGACTCTAAATTGACCGTAGGTGTGAATGTGAGTGTGAATGGTTGTCTGTGTCTATGTGTCAGCCCTGTGATGACCTGGCGACTTGTCCAGGGTGTACCCCGCCTTTCGCCCGTAGTCAGCTGGGATAGGCTCCAGCTCGCCTGCGACCCTGTAGAACAGGATAAAGCGGCTACAGATAATGAGATGAGATGAATATCTGTAAAATTAACAGTTATGTGTTGATTATTGTACATTGAATACCTGTAAAATTTACATTTAGTTATCATTAATTGTACATGGAATCCCAGTGAAATGTACAAGTTATTCTGTAATGTTGTTTACATTTCACTGTATTTTTAACAGGATTATTCTGGCAACCACAGCTGCCAGTATTTTTCCATAAAAAAAAACTGATTTTTTTTTACAGTGTAGACCGCCTTTCAGATTTTTCAAGTGTAGGTCATGAAAATAATTTTCCCCGACACCTAATTATTTTTGTTCAGTGGATCGAAAGCTACTGAATTCAAATCACAGACTTATTTGGGTTTTTTTAAAAAACAAACAATAAATGAATTTATCCCGACATGACTCTAAATTCTCGGCTATTTTTTCCGGCTTCACCATGACCCAATACAAGATACTACGTCATGCATCACATCACGTGGTGGGCTTTCCTCGTTCACACAAGGCATTGTGGGATACAAATTTGAAACAGGAGAGAAAAATGGAGGATGTGAGTGTGCGAATGAAACATGAAAGACCGACTACAGTAACAGAAAGAAAGCGAGAAGAAAAGGCGTTATGTTATATACGAAGGAAAGGAAACACAGGACCAAACTAATAAATATCGGCGCTCAGCGAGCACCTCGGTGTGATCAGCTGTTCGTTTAGCGACAGAATGATGGAACTGTCAGAGCACGCTCAAAGGGAAACCTGTAGGTGGTAGTAATGCAACACTGTGGATGCCGCATGATGGAAAACCCAAGGCCCAAATATATCTCTGACATGCTTGTGATATATGAACCTTCTCGCACCCTGAGGACATCTGGGGCTGGTTTACTGACCGTCCCAAGGGTTAGAGCAAAGCATGGAGAAACAGCAGTGTTTTGTTATCACGCAGCACAAACCTGGAATAACCTCCCAGATGATGTGAGACTCTGACCAACTTTAAGACAAAACTAAAAATGTTTCTTTTTTTTTTTTACTCTGCCTACTCCACTGTATAATGACTACTGTTTTATCTCTTCTTTTTTTAAACTCGATTTTAAATCATTTTAAATCTTTTATTCTTGCACCTTGTCTGCACATTTGCTATTTTTAATGAACTTTAAATTTAAATTGTAAATCAATTTTACCTTTTATATTTTTACCTGGGCGGCACGGTGGTGTAGTGGTTAGCGCTGTCGCCTCACAGCAAGAAGGTCCGGGTTCGAGCCCCGTGGCCGGCGAGGGCCTTTCTGTGCGGAGTTTGCATGTTCTCCCCGTGTCCGTGTGGGTTTCCTCCGGGTGCTCCAGTTTCCCCCACAGTCCAAAGACATGCAGGTTAGGTTAACTGGTGACTCTAAACTGACCGTAGGTGCGAATGTGAGTGTGAATGGTTGTCTGTGTCTATGTGTCAGCCCTGTGATGACCTGGCGACTTGTCCAGGGTGTACCCCGCCTTTCGCCCGTAGTCAGCTGGGATAGGCTCCAGCTCGCCTGCGACCCTGTAGGACAGGATAAAGCGGCTAGAGATAATGAGATGAGATATTTTTACCTTTTACTCTGTTATTGTAAATCTATAGGGGAAGCCATGGTCTAATGGTTAGTGAAACAGCTTTGGGACCAAAATGTTACTGGTTCAATTCCCTGGACCAGCAGACTGGATTAAGTGCCCTTGAGCAAGGCACCTAACCCCCAACCACTCCGGCAAGAGTGGTGGTGTACCCTGTGTCTGATTAGCCAATGAAAAACCGATTATCAGTTTGGGCATTGAACCTGACTGACTGATTATAAATCTGTATCCTTTATCACATTTTTGCTCTGTAAAGCACCTTGAGTTGCCTTAGTGTATGAAGTGTGCTATACATTTCATAAAGCTGCCTTGCCTTTTTCTTTTTCTTTTTTTGGCCCAAATCTCCAAAGCACGTGACATTCCTGCAGTGTTACGGATCTGCTCTTTGTCTCAGTACAACAGCTGACGTCGACAAGAAAAATGCTGAAGTCCAAAACATGTGGCATGTTCGTGAGATGTTCAGAGTTCTTATAGAGTTCACCTGGATGTGAAACAAGACCGCCTCGCTCAGATGCTTTCGGAGAAGTGTTTCTGTTCTCACCTGACTGAAGAACCACACTGATTGGACAAACACATTCAGGTTCACTAAATATTCACAGATGAATAGAAACCTGGCTATCAATTCGCTGTCCTGAGAGGCGACGTAAAAAAGCTAAAAGCTAAAAGCACTACTGAAACTCAAGCGTGTCTGAAGGCGTGGCTTAATGGTTAGGGAAGCAGCTTTAAGACGATAAGGTTGCTGATTGGATTCCCTGTACCAGTAGGAATGGGTGACGTCCCCTTGAGTGAGGTACCTAACACCTTACTGCTCCCCAGGCTGCTCTGGCTATGTTGTATGTCGCTCTGGATAAGAGCGTCTGCTAAAGGCCAATTTATGCTGACAACCCAGTCCTCGCAGATGGCGTCTGCGTAGCCCCCCCACCTTCGCATTCGCTCTGCGTGCACCTCCCAAAAATGATAGGCCAATTTATGCTGACAACCCAGTCCTCGCAGATAGCGTCGCAGACAGTGTCTGCGTAGCCCCCCCACCTTCGCAGACGCTCTGCGCGCACCTCCAAAAATTGTGACCACCGCAGAAGCCTCGCAGACAGCGTCGCAGACAAGAGGGCTCTGATTGGTCCACTCTACATCCGCTGTACACGCGCTTCCGCTTCCCTACTTCCCCGGTTTGGTTTGTTTTCACGACCGCCATTTTTAAAAACACGAGCGAAGATGGAGCAGCACGAAGAGCGGTTGATCGCGGAAGTGAGGAAGTACGTACATCTATACAACTCCAGTTCTAGTCATTATAAGTAACCGGAGGATAAACACTCCACTAACCACACCCACCAACTACTCCTAGCGATTAGCTGGCATCCACAGTGTTGCATTACTACCATCTACATGTTTACCTTTGAGCGTGCACTGACAGTTCCATCATTCTGTCGCTAAATGAACAGCTGATCACACCGAGGTGCTCGCTGAGCGCCGATATTTATTAGTTTGGTCCTGCGTTTCCTTTCCTTTGTATATAACATAACGTCTTTTCTTCTCGCTTTCTTTCCATTACCGTAGTCGGTCTTTCACGTTTCATTCACACACTCACGTCCTCCATTTTTCTCTCCTGTTTCAAATTTGTATCCCACAATGCCTTGCGTGAACGGGGAAAGCCCATCACGTGATGTGATGCATGATGTAGTATCTTGAATCGGGTCATGGTGAAGCAGGAAAAAATAGCGGAGAATTTAGGGCCACGTGGAGATAAATTCATTAATTGTTCTAGTTTTAAAAAAATGAATAAAATTGTTAGTCTGTGATTCAAATTCAGTAGCTTTCGATCCACTAAACAAAAATAGCTGGGTGTCGGGGAGAATTCTTTTTATGACCTACACTTGAAAAATCTGAAAGGCAGTCTAGCTTTAAACCGGTTGTGATGTAAGATCTTGAAACCTGCTTACTATGCAGTAAATACTATGAATTATTTAGTAATTAAACACGAGGAAGATAAGTGCGGATGGCTCATCTGAGCTTTTGTCAAATCACCAGATGTTTGAGTCGAGTGTAACCAGTAACTCAGGCAACCACAAGCAAAGAGGAAGTCACCTAGCTACCTAGAAAAAAGGAAGATGATGCATGTGACACTTGGCACACTGGCATACCGCAAATGACGCCTTCGTTTATAACGTCAACAGTCATTCGAGCATGGCTCACTTCTTTCCTTGCTGTAAAGGAGAAAGGCATCAACCTGCATCCGGACTGACATTCTGCTTCATCATGATGAGCGTGCAAATCTCTATCATACCATGTGACTGACAAAAAGTGCATCAGCGAGTCAGAATATCTGCTGGGCTCCAAACATGATGGCACTACACGGCATCAAGGAAAAATCACTACAGATCTGAGGAATAGTTTGGATAGTGGCCAATCATCGGCTCAGTCAGGGTGCTTCATTTCTGCTGACGGACACTCGGGGGTGGAAACAGAAGTGTTCATGGTGGCTCAGTAGTTAAAATGTTGACCTAGTGACCAGAAGGTCATGAGTTCAAATCCAAGAACTGTCAAGCTACCGCCACTGAGCAAGACCCTTAAGTGCTCAGTTATAGAGATAATGGTGTCTGCCAAATGCTGTAAGTGTGTGTGTGTGTGCAGGCTAAGGGGAAGGACAAACAGAATTTTATCACGTCCTTGGATCACTGTCATGGAGCTCAGGGAACCGTACCCGACAACGTTAACGTTACACAGACCTGTTGGTCTGCCTGGACAGGTTGAGCTGGGCTTAACAAACAACACAATTACGGCCATTATCTGTTTATTAGCTAAAAAAAAAAAAGAATGTTCCTTGTAGATTATTTACCCAAAATCCCAAAATGTCTGTATTGTGGATCATTTCTTTTCAAATTTGGAGAAATAAAGCAGTAGAAAGAGGTTGCCTAGCTGCATTTTCTCTGAATTGTACTGGCTTATGTAAGCTCCAAAAAAAAAAAAACTGGCTCAAAAACACACTTGGGATGCGAGCAACAACTTTCAGCATCTAAACAATAACAAGCTTCATGTTGTTCAACTTCCGCACTCTTTCTTTTTCCGCACTGTTTTCCCTTTCAGCTGCCATGGATACAACTGAATGCAAGTTTGCACATTCTTGCTTCAAAAAGATCCCAAGAAACGGCTCCAACGAAGAAAAATTATGATCTTGTGTTCTCTTTGTGTTCATTTTTCATCCGTTTCTGTTGGAAGCGATCTCCCGAAAATCTCTGAGCTCTGAAATGTCAAACGTTTTTCTGTTTAAACCCTTCCCTTCTGAAAGCAAACTGTTTTCCTGATCACGCCAAACTGTTTTCAACTTTCCATGTGACTTATAAGAAAGCAAACATCTTGTTAGTTTAAGATAATTAGCACGGCACTGCAGTGGATTAGCGCTGTCACCTCACTGCAACAAGGTTCCAGGTTCGAACCTTGTAGAGTTTGCATGTCTGTGTTTGTGTGGGTTTCCTCCGGGTGCTCCGGTTTCCTCCCAAACTTCAAAGTCATGCAGATGAGGTAAAAATACCCGGCGGAGGCAAAGACAGGTTTTTAATTTGGGCACCATGGCGAGCGTAGCGAGCCAAAAATTTTTTATTTTTATTTTTATTATTTTCGCGCGTAGCGTGCCGAAAATTTTTGACGTATCATTTTTAGTAATTTTTTTAACCAATTATAAATATATCGAGCGATAAAAATAATAGAAATTACATAATCATGTGCAAGTAGTGCTGTATCTAAAAAGTCAAAAGTTTTCTCCAACATTCTGAATAAATAAAAAAGATACAAATAGTTCATGAATTTTTTATATGCATGAAAAATGGGAAACAATATGTAATATCAATCTATTTGCACAAGAGTATGGGCAGCAGAGAACTTTAAAATCTCAAACAGTGAAACAATAATGATCTAGAACAATAAAAATATCAAAAATATGACATATGTATCTGTCTAAATTAAGCTATTGATACATATCGAAAAAGCTAGAATATGTCAATTCAACAATATATCGATTAAACTAAAACAAGATATCAATATATATTATAACCACATAAAATAGCTTGTAGTATGTCTTTACATATATTAATAATACGTCCAGTAGTATAATTAGTATAACAGTCATTCAACAACACAAAGTTCTTACTCTTAGAATTATCACAAACCGACAGCCATGTGTTCTCATGAATCGTTGAGAATTTCACAGCATAAACAAAGGAAGTATATTTTATGACATTCAGACGTCAGAGACTCAGACACGGTTTACGGTAATCGCTAGACGCATTTCATGTTCACGGCATGTTATGAAGCGACTGAACAACAAATTGAAATATATATGCCAAAAAATGACATTTAACAATAATTTAAAAATATTTTGGGTTCTCCACCCTTATGAAACAGGATTTTTTCTTCTAATTTGGGCGATTTTCGTATGTTCTATTTTGGGCCTTTTGACAAGCCCGTAATTTGGGCGCCGTTATACGGTATGTAATTGGGGCTGTATTTGCCCTTGCCCAGCTTCCAATGACTGGGGTTGCACAAGCCAGTGCAGACTTAGTGCCAGTCCCAGGCCTGGATAAAAGCGTCAGGAAGGGCATCCAGTGTAAAAACCATGCCAAATCAAATATATGGAACAGATCTGCTGTGGCGACCCGTAACGGGAGAAGAATTAGGCACTTTCAGCTGAATTAACTAGAGAATGTGAGGATACAAACTTTTGAGCTTGTTAATAAAGATTACAGTTTAGTAGGCTGTCAGAATAAGAGTACTAAACTTCCTTGTCTCTGGAGTGATATTGGTACCTTCTGTACCGTTAATATGCATCTTTCACCTGGAAACTTGGATATAATTTAATCTCATCTCATTATCTCTAGCCGCTTTATCCTGTTCTACAGGGTCGCAGGCAAGCTGGAGCCTATCCCAGCTGACTACGGGCGAAAGGCGGGGTACACCCTGGACAAGTCGCCAGGTCATCACAGGGCTGACACATAGACACAGACAACCATTCACACCTACGGTCAATTTAGAGTCACCAGTTAACCTAACCTGCATGTCTTTGGGGGAAACCGGAGCACCCGGAGGAAACCCACGCGGACAACATGCAAACTCCGCACAGAAAGGCCCTCGCCAGCCACGGGGCTCGAACCCGGACCTTCTTGCTGTGAGGCGACAGCACTAACCACTACACCACCGTGCCACCTTGGATATAATTTATCTTTAAAAAAAAAAAGTTTTAATGTGCATAATTGCATAGGAAGCCATGGCCTAATGCTTAGAGAAGCAGCTTTGGGACCAAAAGGTTGCCGATTTGATTCCCTGGATGAGTAGGAATGGCTGAAGTGCCCTTCAGCAAGGCATCTAACCCTCACCTGCTCCGCAGGCTGCTCTGGGTATGTTATACGCCGCTCTGGATAAGAGCGTCTGCTAAATGCCTGTAATGTAATATAATTGGACTGTAATTACCTTTAAGAGTGACGTTTTAAAGCTGCACTACATACAAACTAACGGTATAAAACGTGGACCAACCCAGCAGCAATGAATGGTACCAGCAAGTTCAGTACCTTTTTTTTTAAGAGTACAGGTAAACTATTAAAGTGCAACTTCACTCTTAGATCTGAGCCTCACTTCAGCCACGACATCATTTTGAAAAATGCTAAAAAGTGGGCTGGGTAGGTTTTACAGGGCTGATGATGGGTATTGATCAATCTCGATATTCAGCCTCCCTCTGAAGTTCAGCCTCCCTCTGCGGAAGATGGGACACCTATCTCTGATTAGAGGGTGTTAAAAAATAAAAATCATTTTGTTCTGTTTTTTAAATAAAAAATTAATGACGTAGAGAAATACCAAGCGATGGACTCTACATCAACATCAGCATCAGCCTTGCAAGATTCAGGATGATATTAAGTAGTAGACTACAGTGAGACATTTTCAACCCAACCAAAAAAAAAATGCTGATTTTTTTTTTTTTTTTTACAGAATGGTCATTTTGTTAATATCAACACCAGCGCTGAAGTGTTCCATCACAATACAGTCATATCATTACGTTTAGAGCCCATAAAACATATTGAAGTCTGCACTACATGTTTATACTAATCTCACTGATCAAAGGGATGGAACTTAATTTTCCAGACCAAGTGGAACTCCATACGTGGTCCAACCCGATCGGTTACCATAGTGACCATGGATAGCATGTTATTGCGACATACTAATTATAATACGTTTGTAGATATGTTGCTTCATTAAGTTCAATTGGTGTCTTCTTCTTCTTCCTCCTTGTCCAGCACTATTGCCAGGTCAGGGTCCATATAGACCCTACTGATCAACGTCATACTAACTGGAGCATAGTTTTACGCCGGATGCTCTTCCTGCCGCAACCTTCCCATCTCTGGGCTTGGGAAACAACACAGCAAATTCCTCAGTGTTGAATTAACACTTTCAGAGTTAATTTGTGTCCAACTGGACCTATATAAACACAGTAGGGTGTTAAATCAACACTCTGGGTGTTAATTCAACACTGGGGATTTTGCTGTGAACCAATCACGCACACGTTCACACCTAGGGGCAATTTAGAGTAGACAATTAATCTAACTGCATGTCTTTGGACTGCGGGGGAAACCGGAGCACCTGGACGGAACCCACACAGACACGGAGAGAACATGCAAACTCTACACAGAAATGAAAGCCTCCACTGGCTGTGAACCCAGAACCTTCTTGCTGTGAGGCAACAGTGCAAATCTTCCATCCATCCATTGTCTATAGCCACTTATCCTGTGCAGGGTTGCGGGCAAGCTGGAGCCTATCCCAGCAGACTATGGGCGAGAGGCAGGGTACACCCTGGACAAGTCGCCAGATCATCACAGAGCTGATACACAGAGACAAACAACCATTCACACACCTTCACATTCACACCTACGGTCAATTTAGAGCCACCAATTAACCTAAACATGTCTTTGGACTGCGAGGGAAACCGGAGCACCTGGACGGAACCCACACAGACACGGAGAGAACGTGCAAACTCTACACAGAAATGAAAGCCTCCACTGGCTGTGAACCCAGAACCTTCTTGCTGTGAGGCAACAGTGCAAATCTTCCATCCATCCATTGTCTATAGCCACTTATCCTGTGCAGGGTTGCGGGCAAGCTGGAGCCTATCCCAGCAGACTATGGGCAAGAGGCAGGGTACACCCTGGACAAGTCGCCAGATCATCACAGAGCTGATACACAGAGACAAACAACCATTCACACACCTTCACATTCACACCTACGGTCAATTTAGAGCCACCAATTAACCTAAACATGTCTTTGGACTGCGAGGGAAACCGGAGCACCTGGACGGAACCCACACAGACACGGAGAGAACGTGCAAACTCTACACAGAAATGAAAGCCTCCACTGGCTGTGAACCCAGAACCTTCTTGCTGTGAGGCGACAGTGCAAACCTTCCATCCATCCATCCATCCATCCATCCATTATCTGTAGTTGCATATCATGTGCAGGGTCGCGGGCAAGCTGAAGCCTATCCCAGCGGACTATGGGCGAGAGGCGGGGTACACCCTGGACAAGTCGCCAGATCATCACAGAGCTGATACACAGAGACAAACAACCATTCACACACCTTCACATTCACACCTACGGTCAATTTAGAGCCACCAATTAACCTAAACATGTCTTTGGACTGCGGGGGAAACCGGAGCACCTGGACGGAACCCACACAGACACGGAGAGAACGTGCAAACTCTACACAGAAATGAAAGCCTCCACTGGCTGTGAACCCAGAACCTTCTTGCTGTGAGGCGACAGTGCAAATCTTCCATCCATCCATTGTCTATAGCCGCTTATCCTGTGCAGGGTTGCGGGCAAGCTGGAGCCTATCCCAGCGGACTATGGGCGAGAGGCGGGGTACACCCTGGACAAGTCGCCAGATCATCACAGAGCTGATACACAGAGACAAACAACCATTCACACACCTTCACATTCACACCTACGGTCAATTTAGAGCCACCAATTAACCTAAACATGTCTTTGGACTGCGAGGGAAACCGGAGCACCTGGACGGAACCCACACAGACACGGAGAGAACGTGCAAACTCTACACAGAAATGAAAGCCTCCACTGGCTGTGAACCCAGAACCTTCTTGCTGTGAGGCGACAGTGCAAACCTTCCATCCATCCATCCATCCATCCATCCATTATCTGTAGTTGCATATCATGTGCAGGGTCGCGGGCAAGCTGGAGCCTATCCCAGCGGACTATGGGCGAGAGGCGGGGTACACCCTGGACAAGTCGCCAGATCATCACAGAGCTGATACACAGAGACAAACAACCATTCACACACCTTCACATTCACACCTACGGTCAATTTAGAGCCACCAATTAACCTAAACATGTCTTTGGACTGCGGGGGAAACCGGAGCACCTGGACGGAACCCACACAGACACGGAGAGAACGTGCAAACTCTACACAGAAATGAAAGCCTCCACTGGCTGTGAACCCAGAACCTTCTTGCTGTGAGGCAACAGTGCAAATCTTCCATCCATCCATTGTCTATAGCCGCTTATCCTGTGCAGGGTTGCGGGCAAGCTGGAGCCTATCCCAGCGGACTATGGGCGAGAGGCGGGGTACACCCTGGACAAGTCGCCAGATCATCACAGAGCTGATACACAGAGACAAAAAAACGTTCACACACCTTCACATTCACACCTACGGTCAATTTAGAGCCACCAATTAACCTAAACATGTCTTTGGACTGCGGGGGAAACTGGAGCACCTGGACGGAACCCACACAGACACGGAGAGAACGTGCGAGCTCTACACAGAAATGAAAGCCTCCACTGGCTGTGAACCCAGAACCTTCTTGCTGTGAGGCAACAGTGCAAATCTTCCATCCATCCATCCATCCATCCATTATCTGTAGTTGCATATCATGTGCAGGGTCGCGGGCAAGCTGAATCCTATCCCAGCGGACTATGGGCGAGAGGCGGGGTACACCCTGGACAAGTCACCAGATCATCACAGAGCTGATACACAGAGACAAACAACCATTCACACACCTTCACATTCACACCTACGGTCAATTTAGAGCCACCAATTAACCTAAACATGTCTTTGGACTGCGGGGGAAACCGGAGCACCTGGACAGAACCCACACAGACACGGAGAGAACGTGCAAACTCTACACAGAAATGAAAGCCTCCACTGGCTGTGAACCCAGAACCTTCTTGCTGTGAGGCAACAGTGCAAATCTTCCATCCATCCATTGTCTATAGCCGCTTATCCTGTGCAGGGTTGCGGGCAAGCTGGAGCCTATCCCAGCGGACTATGGGCGAGAGGCGGGGTACACCCTGGACAAGTCGCCAGATCATCACAGAGCTGATACACAGAGACAAAAAAACGTTCACACACCTTCACATTCACACCTACGGTCAATTTAGAGCCACCAATTAACCTAAACATGTCTTTGGACTGCGGGGGAAACTGGAGCACCTGGACGGAACCCACACAGACACGGAGAGAACGTGCGAGCTCTACACAGAAATGAAAGCCTCCACTGGCTGTGAACCCAGAACCTTCTTGCTGTGAGGCAACAGTGCAAATCTTCCATCCATCCATCCATCCATCCATTATCTGTAGTTGCATATCATGTGCAGGGTCGCGGGCAAGCTGAATCCTATCCCAGCGGACTATGGGCGAGAGGCGGGGTACACCCTGGACAAGTCACCAGATCATCACAGAGCTGATACACAGAGACAAACAACCATTCACACACCTTCACATTCACACCTACGGTCAATTTAGAGCCACCAATTAACCTAAACATGTCTTTGGACTGCGGGGGAAACCGGAGCACCTGGACAGAACCCACACAGACACAGAGAGAACGTGCAAACTCTACACAGAAATGAAAGCCTCCACTGGCCGTGAACCCAGAACCTTCTTGCTGTGAGGCGACAGTGCAAACCTGATTGGTGGTAAATCTGGTCTGTCAGGAACTTGTTATATTGTAAATAAGCGGCTTAGTAACCTGATGTGGTTCATAATAAAACAGGAAAACATTTCTGTAAATATTATTGATGTTTGTTTCCAAGCCCTGATCCTACCAGTGAGGATCTTCATGCACCTTCATCAAACAATGGTTCTTACCCACAATGAGACACAAGATGTCCAAGCCGACCAGCATCCTGGGGTTGGAGCTGTGATCCCGGGTCACGGTTCGGTTCTGACCCGCTCCAGCCTTCCCGTTCTCGCGCAGCGGCTCCTCGGCTTCTCCGATCTCCAGGTCCCGCTCCACGTCTCCAACACCACCACTGTTCACGGCAAACTTCTCCATCTTAGCTGAACGGACCACGAGCGCACGTCTTCCTTGGTGTTCGGTGGCTTGTGCAGTCCAGCCTCGGCGCACATGAAGCGTTGTTGTCTCCTCCACAGGTATGAAGGTCAGTCCAGCCTGAGTGAGATCAGATCTTCCTGAAAGACAAGCACGAAGTCTAACTACAGCGGCTCATGTTTACAGACAGACCCTGCTTTAACCGAGCAGATTAATAAGTCACAGATCCAGCAGCTGGAGCCAAGTCCCACATCTGGAGCCAGGAGTCACTTTTAGGAGGAAAAATCTCGCCATCCTCATGCTGGACTAAACCCGGTCCAGGATCTGTGCAGGTCCGGTTTCAGACACAGAAACCCAAACACTCCTCATTCTTCAACCCAGCCGAGTCTGTGATCTCCATACAGGAGTTCCTCCTTCTTCACAAGTCAACTCCAAGAGCTAGAAAAACTTTTCTTTTCTGTTGCGGTGTGTGCTTTCATTCCGAGTATTATCCTCTACTCCTCCCTCCTTCCTTCCTCCCTTCCTCCCTCCCTCCTCTCTCTCTCTCTCTCTCTCTAGTTCAGTTGAGTTGAATAACAGGAACAATAATAAACACTCACAACATCACAATAACATCAGTAGTAATAATTCCAGTGTTATAAACACGACTGCGTCTCAAACAATCAGAATATCATGAAAAAGTTCAATATTTTCCAGCCCATATACAGTGAGTAGAGAAAATCAAAAAGCGTGTTGCTGAAGAGGACGAAATAAAAAAATAAATAAATAGTAATAATATGGAACGTGGACGGCACGGTGGTGTAGTGGTTAGCGCTGTCGCCTCACAGCAAGAAGGTCCAGGTTCGAGCCCCGTGGCCGGCGAGGGCCTTTCTGTGTGGAGTTTGCATGTTCTCCCCGTGTCCGCGTGGGTTTCCTCCGGGTTCTCCGGTTTCCCCCACAGTCCAAAGACATGCAGGTTAGGTTAACTGGTGACTCTAAATTGACCGTAGGTGTGAATGTGAGTGTGAATGGTTGTCTGTGTCTATGTGTCAGCCCTGTGATGACCTGGCGACTTGTCCAGGGTGTACCCCGCCTTTCGCCCGTAGTCAGCTGGGATAGGCTCCAGCTCGCCTGCGACCCTGTAGAACAGGATAAAGCGGCTAGAGATAATATAGAATGTATCTTTTTATTTATTTATTTATTTGAGTCTTGGAGTCGGGCAGCACGGTGGCGTAGTGGTTAGCACGGTCGCCTCACAGCAAGAGGGTCCAGGTTCGAGCCCCGTGGCCGGCGAGGGCCTTTCTGTGCAGAGTTTGCATGTTCTCCCCGTGTCCGCGTGGGTTTCCTCCGGGTGCTCCGGTTTCCCCCACAGTCCAAAGACATGCAGGTTAGGTTAACTGGTGACTCTAAATTGAGCGTAGGTGTGAATGTGAGTGTGAATGGTTGTCTGTGTCTATGTGTCAGCCCTGTGATGACCTGGCGACTTGTCCAGGGTGTACCCCGCCTTTCGCCCGTAGTCAGCTGGGATAGGCTCCAGCTCGCCTGCGACCCTGTAGGACAGGATAAAGCGGCTAGAGGTAATGAGATGAGATGAGATAATATGGAACGTATCTTTTTATTTATTTGAGTCTTGGAGTCGGGCAGCACGGTGGTGTAGTGGTTAGCACGGTCGCCTCACAGCAAGAGGGTCCAGGTTCGAGCCCCGTGGCCGGCGAGGGCCTTTCTGTGCGGAGTTTACATGTTCTCCCCGTGTCTGCGTGGGTTTCCTCCGGGTGCTCCGGTTTCCCCCACAGTCCAAAGGCATGCAGGTTAGGTTAATACGGGACGCCCTTGGGCTGAGGTGGCCTTGAGCGAGACACCGAACTCCCAACTGCTCCCCGAGCGCTGTTAGCATGGCTGCCCACTGCTCTGGGTATATGTGTGCGTGCATGTGTGTTCACTGCTTCAGATGGGTTAAATGCAGAGAGGAAATTTCACAAGTGTGTGATGAATAAAGTTGTGCTTTCTTTCTTTTTCTTTCTTTCTTATTTATTTATTTACTTATTTATTTTCCAAGAATTATTATTATTATCGCATTTTCCACGAATCGCTCCTGTCATTCCGCCGGTTTGTTTACATTCTAAGCGGAAATGATTTTGTCGGATGTTTTGTATAAAGTTTTTATCTATCGAATTTGCAAACAATTAAAACAAAAATGCTCTGTTTCTCAAAATCCAGTAAATGTGGATAGAATAAAACAGTTCTTCCACTCAATCTTGTCGTACATGAGCTTATAGCCGACGAGATGCATAGCTCCGAGTTGGCTATCAGCTCGTGTACGACTTGATTTTGTGGAATAACTTAAGTGTTTCAAGCATTTTTCCATTTTAATTTTCATAATTATGGCCTACAGCGCAAAAAAATCTCAAAATACAAGAATATTTCATTTCCAGTTTGAGTAAGACAGTATAAATATCAACAGTGTATCTCTCGGTCTAGTTCAGTCCATGCAACAACGATCATGAGGACTTGAGGACTGCTGACTTGACAGTTGTCCAGAAGATGATCATCGACCCCATCGACAAGGACAGTAAGCCACAGAAGGTCATTGCTGAAAAGGCTGGCTGGAAAAGGTGCACAAGCAACAGGGATGACTGCAGCCTTGAGGGGATTGTCAAGAAAAGTTAAGATTGTCAAGAACTTGGGTGAGCTTCATAAGGAGTGGACTGAGGCTGGTGTCAGTGTATCAAGAGCCACCATGCACAGATGTCTTCAGGAAAGGGGCTACAACTGTCACATTCCTCATATCAAGCTACCCCTAAACCAGAGACAACATCAGAAGTGTCTTACCTGGGCGAAGGTAAAAGAGAAAGAACTGCACTGTTGCTCAGTGGTCCAAAGTCCTCTTTCAGATGAAAGTAAATTTTGAATTTAATTTGTAGCCCAAGAGCATTAGCTCAAAATTGAGTCCAACCCGGAACAAATTAGTAA
The DNA here is from genome assembly GCF_027579695.1 of Neoarius graeffei. Taxonomy (NCBI): domain Eukaryota; kingdom Metazoa; phylum Chordata; class Actinopteri; order Siluriformes; family Ariidae; genus Neoarius; species Neoarius graeffei. Next base: position 10,948,768 of record NC_083584.1, read on the forward strand.
CAAGCTGAATTTTTCAGAATGTGTTCAGAATACCCTTAGGAATAACATACTAAAAGTCCCCGGGAATCCACCTTGTGCTCTCTGAGAAATTCAAGATGGCGTCCAAAATGGCCGCCGATTGGAGATTTTTTCAATATCTCAGGGATAAAACATAATATAAATGCAATTAAAATGTTAAATTATATGTTCTCTCATACAAGCAATGCAAATTCACCATTGTCCCACTGTTAAAATTAAAATTAACCAAGATTAAAAGGTCATTAATGTGGAAATTACATGGAATTTGATGGTTGACATGATTGACAGATTAGCTTAGTAGGCTACCTACATACATGAACATAATGTAAGACAACAATTAGACATCAATTTCCTTAATATTTAGTGCATCTTTAAGCTTTGATAAAATATTAAAGGGAAATTAAATTTGAGAACTCTATCTTCTAAAACTACAATGGCAAGCTGTTTCAGTACACTTCTTCAACATTCCGGCGACTTTCATGACAAAAAGGTCTGCGTCAATAAAAGCTCTTGCTTATAAACAATGAGTAGACTTAAACACTTCTCAGTGCCTCAGTTGTAATGCTTGGACCTTCGTTGTACCATCAATGAAGTAGGGAATTTATTCAAGCTTGTTTAAGGGTGGAAAAAAATTAATCTTTGAGTTTCTAGCGCCAGTCTTTACTACTAGCAATGCCAGTGTGTTCGGACAAAAAATGACTAAACTCAGCATGACCTTTTAAAAATGACTGAACTCAGCATGACCTTTTAACATGCCATTTTTCATTTTACACCACCAATTTACTTTAATTAATATTAATGAAAATAAGTGCTCCAACCCCTAGTAATTGTGTTTGTTGTTTTGTGAACAGAATAGGATGATACGGCGTGAACGAGTAACCAATGGATCCACACTCTATAATCGGTAGTGTACATTAAATAGCACATGTATAGATTTACAATTATAAGTCTGTAATTATTAGTCCTAAACATTAAGAACTGAAGCCATTTCAGAAACATATGAGATATCTTCATGATACCATAACGATTATTTTGTCATAACAGTCATTGTTATTTCTTCTTGGATGTGAATTTATGGGCCAGGGCGTTTCAAGATTGATACTTGATTCAAGGATCGGACTGGATGAAACCTACACACATTCATAGTACTGTGCACGTTCATAAATGTGAACTGGTGAAGTGCCAAAAATATGACAATCTAACCAGACATGGCAAGCGAACACATTATACACAAATATACTGTTATAATAATGTGTACATTGTTATTATATAATGTTAATACACAATGTAATTAATACACACATGTTGGAATTCACTCTCCTACCCTACAAAACATATATTCTGACCTTTTAATTGCATTAATATTTTGTTTTGGGCCTGAGATATGGGCAGATCTCCATTTGGCGGCCATTTTGGATGCCATCTTGAATTTCTCAGAGAGCATAAGGGGGATTTCCGGGGACTTTTAGTATGTTATTCCTAAAGGTATTCTGAACATATTCTGAAATTCTCAGCTTGTTACTAATTTGTTCCGGGTATAACCCTATTACTCCTGGGCTATTGGAAATCGATGTCCTAGACTCTGGACGAAGAGTGGATAGGCACAGAATCCAAGGTGTTTGAAGTCCAGTGTGAAGTTTCCGCAGTCTGTGATGATTTGGGGTGCCATGTCATCCGCTGGTGTTGGTCCACTGGAACCAACTTTCTCAAGTCCAAAGTCAACACAGCAATCTTCCAGGAGATTTTAGAGCACTTCACGCTTCCATCTGCTGCACTGAAAAAAATGGCCTGTTAAATTAACACAAAAAAATATTGTACATCGGTTGCACTTATTAAAATCATATCCACTAAGACCAATTAAGTCATGTTCTGTTTGACGAACATGACTTAATTGGTCTTAGTGGATATGATTTTAATAAGTGCAACCGATGTACAAGATTTTTTTGTGTTAATTTAACAGGCCATTTTTTTCAGTGTGATAAGCTTTATGGAGATGCCGATTTCCTTTTCCAGCAGGACTGACCACCTGCCCACAGTGCCAAAACTACTGCCGAATGGTTTGCTGACGATGATATTACTGTGCTTGATTGGCCAGCCAACTCACCTGACCTGAACCCCAGAGAGAACCTATGGAGTATTGTCAAGAGGAAGATGAGAAACACTCGACCCAAAAATACAGACGAGTTGAAGGCCGCTATCAAAGCAACCTGGGCTTCAGTAACACCTCAGCAGTGCCACAGGCTGATCGCCTCCATGCCACGCCCCATTGATGCGGTAATTTGTGGTAAAGGAGCCATAACCAAGTATTACATGTATAAAAGAACATACTTTTCAGAAGTTGGACATTTCTGTAATTGTAAATACTTTTTAGGAAATATTCTAATAATTTGAGATTTCTGATTTTCATGAGCAAAAAGACAATCATCAAAATTAAAACCACAAAATGTTTAAAGTATATTTCACTTTATATGTACTGAATATAGAATATATGAAAGTTGATTTATTTTTAAATTTGAGATGCACTAGTATGATTATGGAGTAGGAGTACAGTAGTACTAACTGTAATAAAATAAATGAACAAATATCTGTGTGTGACTTGTTATAATGCTTGTTATGACGGGTCATAGTGTGTATTGTATTGGTCAAGGTAAGCGTTACGAGGACAAATGACAACAGGAATAAATTTCAGGAGTAAATTTTATTTATTTATTTACTTCATTACATTCAGCCCTGTTTTTTTCTTTTCTAGATACAGTTTATTTGTTTGTTTGTTTTTATTAGTTCTACTGATAATGCTTATTTTGTTCATTAGACAATCTTTCGTCTCTTCAGTACTCCACTGCCTGTCCAGTTGAAGTCATATTTATGACGAGTTACATTACGATGCACAGTTTGAACGTAGATTACAGACTACAGAGCCCTTTGCTTCAACTTTGTCCTCGAGAAAACCAAAACATTCCTCATTACAAGACCTCACATTGATGTAGTGGTCAGTGGTTTGATCTGGGGGGGAAGAAAAAAGAAATCGAATGTGAGTGTGAATGGTTGTCTGTGTCTATGTGTCAGCCCTGTGATGACCTGGCGACTTGTCCAGGGTGAACCCCGCCTTTCACCCATAGTCAGCTGGGATAGGCTCCAGCTTGCCTGCGACCCTGTAGAACAGGATAAAGTGGCTACAGATAATGAGATGAGATGAGATTCTGACTTGTGTTTTGGACTCTGTGTTTGGTTAAATAATTTTCACAGCGCCCTCTGCAGGTCAGGTGTGCTCTTGTCTTTCTTTAACAGCTTTTGGAGAAATTACACTGAAATAATTCTTTATAGTAAATAGAGATAGAATATTACAATAAAGTATGCAAAATTAAAACCATGAAATCTGTATATATGCTTTCAAATAAACTAATAGGGTTCAGTGGCTGCAGAAGCATTTTTTTTCTTGTCTTTTCTACAGTTCCGGATAGCTTTTTTGTAATTTTTCATAGAGTTGGAGTTTGTCTAGATGTGTTAATGATGTTATCATGATGTTAAAAAAGTATTTGAGAGCCATTACATAGCTAGTTAGCCTTAACCTTATGTTATAAGTGGATTATTATTATTATTATTATTATTATTATTATTATTGGGGCGGCACGGTGGTGTAGTGGTTAGCGCTGTCGCCTCACAGCAAGAAGGTCCTGGGTTCGAGCCCCGTGGCCGGCGAGGGCCTTTCTGTGTGGAGTTTGCATGTTCTCCCCGTGTCCGCGTGGGTTTCCTCCGGGTACTCCGGTTTCCCCCACAGTCCAAAGACATGCAGGTTAGGTTAACTGGTGACTCTAAATTGAGCGTAGGTGTGAATGTGAGTGTGAATGGTTGTCTGTGTCTATGTGTCAGCCCTGTGATGACCTGGCGACTTGTCCAGGGTGTACCCCGCCTCTCGCCCATAGTCAGCTGGGATAGGCTCCAGCTTGCCTGCGACCCTGTAGAAGGATAAAGCGGCTAGAGATAATGAGATGAGATGAGATTATTATTATTATTATTATTATGGGAAGGGATAGCTGGACAGAGTATTCTGGTTCCCGGCCATGCCTTAGACCACCAGCTCATGTCAGGGTCCCATCATCATCATCATCATCACCATGGCATGAGCTGGTGGAACGGCAGTGATTAAAAAAAGGGCGCCATTTAATGCCAGGCCCTGAGCTGTTGGATATCAAAGACGCATGCAGAGTCCAATGGCCTTTTGATAAGACATGCAAACTGGTGGTTAACTTATCTTCTTACAGTCATACTCTTTCTTTTTTCTTTTTTTTTTTTAAATCAGATTAATTTAACCAGGCAATAACCACAAAACCATGGCTTGGTTTCATGCCATTCAGGGACGTGACAGTCCCAGTGTCCTACTGATTCATGGACTTGGGATTAAGAAATACACCAATAAATATTCCCTGTGTCCAAAATCATTCACTACTCACTATATAGTGGATGATATAGTGAGTTCACCCTTTTGTAGTGCTGTCCAAATGTAGAGTGAGAATTATTACACCCTATATAGTGGGCTCATGGTATCCCACAATGCACGGTGAAAAGTAGTGTATAAACGATGGTCACTAACCAAGCAATATATCCCATCATGCATTGTGATCACGCTGAAACAAAAAAACTGTTGGGGTGAACGGATGGAGGAAGAAACACATTATAAACAGACATTCAAGTACAATTAAAAATAGTAAGAGAACAGAAAATAAGCTAAAATAGAATAAGACAGATAAAATACAAGAATAAAAGTTACAGTGTAGAGCGAGGAATTAATCAAAAGCACCAAATTTGATTTAATAAAAGGCAGCGGCAAAGAAGAAAGAAAGGATTCAGCCTTGATTTAAAAGAAGTGGAAGATACAGCAGACACAAAGTACTTTTGTATTTATTAATGTGGGAAATACGCTCAGTATAATATGCATTTATCACAAAAATACATGCCTGTATTTATTATTTTGAAAACCCACCAGCCGACTGAACTGGCACGTTTTAACTGTGCGACAGTAATGACGTAAATAACAGCATGATGGAGTAGTGTCGGAAAGGGTTTGTTTTGTTTTGTTTTTACCAATGAGCTCACTATATAGTCCTCTATCTAGTAATTCACTATATAGTGAATAGGGAGTAGTGAACAAGTGAGTGATTTTGGACACAGGGTCTGTGTTTAAATTATTTCAGGATATATATATATATATATATATATATATATATATATATATATATATATATATATATAGTAGATATAAAATGTCCACACACCCTGTTCACTGTGTTAAAATTTCAGGGTTTAATCTTTAATGTGATATCGTAAACAACAGAATTCAAGTGAAAAACCCCCGAAATGTTTTAGGAGAAAAGAAAGAAAAAGAAACGTGTGCACACCCCTTAAGGAATACAGTGGAGCTTGAAAGTTTGTGAACCCTTAAGAATTTTCTATATTTCTGCATAAATATGACCTAAAACATCATCAGATTTTCACACAAGTCCTAAAAGTAGATAAAGAGAACCCAGTTAAACAAATGAGACAAAAATATTGTACATGGTCATTTATTTATTGAGGAAAATGATCCAATATTACATATCTGTGAGTGGCAAAAGTATGTGAACCTCTAGGATTAGCAGTTAATTTGAAGGTGAAATTAGAGTCAGGTGTTTTCAATCAATGGGATGACAATCAGGTGTGAGTGGGCGCCCTGTTTTATTTAAAGAACAGGGATCTATCAAAGTCTGATCTTCACAACACATGTTTGTGGAAGTGTATCATGGCATGAACAAAGGAGATTTCTGAGGACCTCAGAAAAAGCGTTGTTGATGCTCATCAGGCTGGAAAAGGTTACAAAACCATCTCTAAAGAGTTTGGACTCCACCAATCCACAGTCAGACAGATTGTGTACAAATGGAGGAAATTCAAGACCATTGTTACCCTCCCCAGGAGTGGTCAACCAACAAAGACCACTCCAAGAGCAAGGCATGTAATAGTTGGCAAGGTTCCAAAGGACCCCAGGGTAACTTCTAAGCAACCGAAGGCCTCTCTCACATTGGCTAATGTTAATGTTCATGAGTCCACCATCAGGAGAACACTGAACAACAATGGTGTGCATGGCAGGGTTGCAAGGAGAAAGCCACTGCTCTCCAAAAAGAACATTGCTGCTCGTCTGCAGTTTGCTAAAGATCATGTGGACAAGCCAGAAGGCTATTGAAAACATTTTTGTGGACGGATGAGACCAAAATAGAACTTTTTGGTTTAAATGAGAAGCGTTAGTTTGGAGAAAGGAAAACACTGCATTCCAGCATAAGAACCTTATCCCATCTGTGAAACATGGTGGTGGTAGTATCATGGTTTGGGCCTGTTTTGCTGCATCTGGGCCAGGACGGCTTGCCATCATTGATGAAACAATGAATTCTGAATTATACCACTGAATTCTAAAGGAAAATGTCAGGACATCTGTCCATGAACTGAATCTCAAGAGAAGGTGGGTCATGAAGCAAGTCAACGACCCTAAGCATACAAGTCATTCTACCAAAGAATGGTTAAAGAAGAATAAAGTTAATGTTTTGGAATGGCCAAGTCAAAGTCCTGACCTTAGTCCAATCGAAATGTTGTGGAAGGACCTGAAGCGAGCAGTTCATGTGAGGAAACCCACCAACATCCCAGAGTTGAAGCTGTTCTGTACGGAGGAACGGGCTAAAATTCCTCCAAGCCAGTGTGTAGGACTGATCAACAGTTACCAGAAATGTTTAGTTGCAGTTATTGCTGCACAAGGGGGTCACACCAGATACTGAAAGCAAAGGTTCACATACTTTTGCCACTCACAAATATGTAATATTGGATCATTTTCCTCAATAAATAAATTACCAAGTATAATATTTTTGTCTCATTTGTTTAACTGGGTTCTCTTTATCTACTTTTAGGACTTGTGTGAAAATCTGATGATGTTTTAGGTCATATTTATGCAGAAATATAGAAAATTCTAAAGGGTTCACAAACTTTCAAGCACCACTGTATTTTGCTCCTTTTGCACGTAATGCAGCCGGCAATCAGTCTTTTTTTTTGTACTTACTTACTTACTTATGGTCCCTCTCATGTGTGAGAATGGGGGACCCTTCTATGTCGTCGTTCTCTACGCTCTTCAGCTCGTTTTTGCAGTCTCAACTCCGACAGTATTTTGCCATCGGAAATTAGGTTTCTCCATTTAGGTCGTTCCACTGTGGCTTCATACCATTTATCATCAAAACCAATTATGGATAGGTCCTCTTTGATACAATCTTTCCACCTTTTCTTTGGGCGGCCGCGGGATCTTTTGCCTTTGGCGAGCTCACTAAAGAGCAGTTGTTTTGGTATCCTATGATCTGGCATCCGGCATACATGGCCTAGCCAACGGAGGCGGTTGCTCCGAATCATGGTCTCTATTGTTGTTGATTTAGCTCGCCTGAGGACCTCAGTGTTAGTTACATGGTGCCACCATTTTACGTTCAAAATCTGTCTCAATGATCTTTGATGAAACATCTCGAGAAGGTGGATGTGGGAAGCAAGAGTGCTCCAGGTCTCGCTGCCGTATAGCAGGCATGGGAGGACGATGGCTTTGTAGACTGTAACCTTGGTGGTTATGGTGAAGCCTTTACGGTCCCAGCACCTGCTCGAGAGTGAGTGGAATGCGGCTGCTCCTCTAGCAATTCTCCTCTTAATCTCGGCGTCAAGTGAGGCGTCAACGGATAGTTCACCACCCAGATAGATGAAGTGGTTGGAATTGGTGAGTTGGTGGTTCTCAATAGTAATTGGTGGAGGATCTTCGCATCCGAAGTGCATGACTTCAGTCTTGGGCTTGCTTTTTTTTGTAAGAATGTACAAACTTAACACATCATGATTTGGCAATTTTATTCCTCCCTTACTTGGAAAAATGCTACAGCTCTATCAAACTGTAAGGGAATCTCCTGTGCACAGCTCAGCCAATTAAGCCACAGCCTAATGGTTAGAGAAGCAGCTTTGGGACCAAAAGGTTGCTGGCTCAATTCCCTGGACCAGCAGGAATGACTGACTTGCCCTTGAGCAAGGCACCTAACCCCCACCTGCTCCCCAGGCTGCTCTGGGTACGTTGTACATCATTCTGGATAAGAGCGTCTGCTAAATGTCATATAATGTAATTAGCCATTAATTTGTTGACATGGAATTGTGCTTTGGGTCATTATCATGTTGGATGGTCATTTTTTCCATCTTCACCTCTCCAACAGAGACCTGCAGGTTTTATGCCAAAGTACCGTAGATTGCTATTTGCTTATCCATGATTCCCTCTACCTTGACTAGAGCCTCAGTCTGAGCTGAAGAGAAGCAGGCCCACAGCATGATGCTGCCACCACCATGCTTTGCCATGGGTATAGTGTTCTTTGGACAATAAGGTCTTGTTTTTGCACCAAAATTATTTTTTGGAAGTTCTACTTTGTTTTCATTCGACCATAAAATATTTTGCCACATGCTTTTGGCAAAATCTAGGCAGGCTTGGATGTTTTGTTGTTGCTGTTTTTGTGAGAAAGAGCTTCTATCATGTCTTGCCGTTCAACCCCACAGCCGAGACTCCAAAAGCATAGAGTTTCCAGTACGTACCAGATATTCCTGTAGCTCTACAAATGTTGTCAGAGGCCTCTTGGCAGCCTTCCTAATAGCTGTTTGTCTTGTTGTTTTGCCAGTTTTGGAAGGATGTCCTGTGCTATTCTTGGTAATGTTACCTTTTGACAATGTTCCTTTGGAAGCCATACAGACTTTCTCAGCTCTTTGTTTACAAACAGCTTACGCCATTGGATGAAATCAAGAAGATATTTTTTTTAAAAATCCCCACACAAACAGCTGATCTTTATATATCTTTATTTGGGTTTAATTAGAGCCACTTCACTGATAACAGATTTATGAGAATTATTTTTGGACGCGAGTTTGAATATGATTGGTTAATTCTATTATTACACCCATTATAAGTGTGTGTGCACACTTATACAATGAGGTTAACATTAGTTTCTTTCATTTCTTTTTTTCTTTTTGACTAAAATGATTTGTTTTTTAATTTGAATTCCGTTGACTGTTGTATGATGTTAAAAGTGGGAACAAGATCTGACATGATTTATCTTGGTTTCATTTTAACAGGAGCGTGTGGACTTTGTCACACATAATTTCTTCTTTTATTAATTTGTCACCAATATACATACATACACCGCAAGCACCATGCATTTTTCAAAGCATGAAATGCACTAGTTAAAGATATTTTACAATCATATTATTTAAAGTGCATGGTACAAGGTCTCCGGTTCGACTCTGAGGGTTAGCGTCTGTACAGAGGGTTGCCGTTTCTCCACCTGCTTGTGTGGGTTTCCTCTGAGTTCTCTGGTTTCCTTCCATTCTTCTGTCTAAAAGTACACACTGATCCTTTGTGTAAAATAGGGATCCTTGCTCCTGTATTTAAAAAAAAAAATCATTTAAAATGTCAAACTACAGTATGCTATATTTAACCTGCAATAAAATTTCATCTGAAGTAGAGTTTAGTTTTGTGAAATACAGTATATGAGTGTTTCTGTGAATACTGAGAAATTTGGGGTGGGCAGTTTGGCAAAAATGAAGGATGTTGGATTTTGGTATAAATCCTGCCGAATGATAAGATCACATCCCAAGTGAAAGGTCCACAGCAGAGCCGTGCTCAAATGCATTTATATTTTTCAGGATACAACACTAATCACATATATCATTTTGTGAGACGTCAACTCTGTGACAAGTAACCCAGCTACTACAGTGGTGCTTGAAAGTTTGTGAACTCTTTAGAATTTTCTATATTTCTGCATAAATATGACCTAAAACATCATCAGATTTTCACACAAGTCCTAAAAGTAGATAAAAAGAACCCAGTTAAACAAATGAGACAAAAATATTAGACTTGGTCATTTATTTATCGAGGAAAATGATCCAATATTACATATCTGTGAGTGGCAAAAGTATGTGAACCTCTAGGATTAGCAGTTAATTTGAAGGTGAAATTAGAGTCAGGTGTTTTCAATCAATGGGATGACAATCAGGTGTGAGTGGGCACACTGTTTTATTTAAAGAACAGGGATCTATCAAAGTCTGATCTTCATAATACATGTTTGTAGAAGTGTATCATGGCACGAACAAAGGAGATTTCTGAGGACCTCAGGAAAAGCGTTGTTGATGCTCATCAGGCTGGAAAAGGTTACAAAACCATCTCTAAAGAGTTTGGACTCCACCAATCCACAGTCAGACAGATTGTGTACAAATGGAGGAAATTCAAGACCATTGTTATCCTCCCCAGGAGTGGTCAACCAACAAAGATCACTCAAAGAGCAAGGCGTGTAATAGTAGGCGAGGTCACAAAGGACCCCAGGGTAACTTCTAAGCAACTGAAGGCCTCTCTCACATTGACTAATGTTCATGAGTCCACCATCCGGAGAACACTGAACAACAATGGTGTGCATGGCAGAGTTGCAAGGAGAAAGCCACTGCTCTCCAAAAAGAACATTGCTGCTTGTCTGCAGTTTGCTAAAGATCACATGGACAAGCCAGAAGGCTATTGGAAAAATGTTTTGTTGATGGATGAGACCAAAATAGAACTTTTTGGTTTAAATGAGAAGCGTTATGTTTGGAGAAAGGAAAACACTGCATTCCAGCATAAGAACCTTATCCCATCTGTGAAACATGATGATGGTAGTATCATGGTTTGGGCGTGTTTTGCTGCATCTGGGCCAGGACAGCTTGCCATCGTTGATGGAACAATAAATTGTGAATTATACCAGCGAATTCTAAAGGAAAATGTCAGGACATCTGTCCATGAACTGAATCTCAAGAGAAGGTGGGTCATGCAGCAAGACAACGACCCTAAGCACACAAGTCGTTCTACCAAAGAATGGTTAAAGAAGAATAAAGTTCATGTTTTGGAATGGCCAAGTCAAAGTCCTGACCTTAATCCAATGGAAATGTTGTGGAAGGACCTGAAGCGAGCAGTTCATGTGAGGAAACCCACCAGAGTTGAAGCTGTTCTGTACGGAGGAATGGGCTAAAATTCCTCCAAGCCGGTGTGCAGGACTGAGCAACAGTTACCGCAAACGTTTAGTTGCAGTTATTACTGCACAAGGGGGTCACACCAGATACTGAAAGCAAAGGTTCACATACTTTTGCCACTCACATTATGTAATATTGGATCATTTTCCTCTATAAATAAATGACCAAGTATAATATTTTTGTCTCATTTGTTTAACTGGGTTCTCTTTATCTACTTTTAGGACTTGTGTGAAAATCTGATGATGTTTTAGATCATATTTATGCAGAAATATAGAAAATTCTAAAGGGTTCACAAACTTTCAAGCACCACTGTATCTGTTCCTGTAATGCAATCGGAGATGGGGACATTGGTCTACCATTAACTTTGCTGCCAATGGCTGGAACTCCTCTCTTAGAGAAGTGCCTACTTTAGCAGCTTTTAAACGTGGCCTAGCTAGAGCTTCAATTTAATGTATCAATGAGTCTACTTAAGGTCATTGCTATTGTATTATTCATGTCGACAGGGTCTTTTTTAGTTTATCTTTTATGATGAGCTGGAAGGGATTCTGGTGATCGTGATTGTGGTGATGTAGTATGATGGCAGTGATCTGATCTTACTTTACTTTTGGATAAATAATATCGAATTTAATATAGAATCTAATTATTTTACTTATAATTCTATGTTTAATGTATTGTTATGATTTATATTATCATATATTTATATGCTTATTTTGGAGTACCCCTCTGTAAATCACCCCGCAGTGTAGTTGGCTTCCTCAATAAAGATCCATCCATCCATTATCTGTAGCCACTTATCCTGTGCAGGGTCGCAGGCAAGCTGGAACCTATCCCAGCTGACTATGGGTGAAAGGCGGGGTACACCCTGGACAAGTCACCAGGTTATCACAGGGCTGACACATAGACACAGACAACCATTCACACTCGCATTCACACCTACGGTCAATTTAGAGCCACCGTTTAACCTAAACATGTCTTTGGATTGTGGGGGAAACCGGAGCACCCGGAGGAAACCCATTCAGACATGGGGAGAACATGCAAACTCCACACAGAAAGGCCCCCATTGGCTGCTGGGCTCGAACCCAGGACTTCTTGCTGTGAGGGGACAGTGCTAACCACTACACCACCGTGCTGCCCCTCAATAAAGATTATTATTATTCTCATCTCATCTCATTATCTCTAGCCGCTTTATCCTGTTCTACAGGGTCGCGGGCAAGCTGGAGCCTATCCCAGCTGACTACGGGTGAAAGGCGGGGTACACCTTGGACAAGTCGCCAGGTCATCACAGGGCTGACACATAGACACAGACAACCATTCACACTCGCATTCACACCTACGGTCAATTTAGAGTCACCAGTTAACCTAACCTGCATGTCTTTGGATTGTGGGGGAAACCGGAGCACCCGGAGGAAACCCACGCGGACACGGGGAGAACATGCAAACTCCACACAGAAAGGCCCCCATTGGCTGCTGGGCTCGAACCCAGGACTTCTTGCTGTGAGGGGACAGTGCTAACCACTACACCACCGTGCCGCACCTCAATAAAGATTATTATTATTATTATCATTATTATTATTATTATTAATAATAATAATGCTGGTGGCTGTGTTCCTTAAGTAGTTTGATCAAATGGCTTGTTGTCTAGAATTTGGCTTCATCAGTAAATGTTGTAGGTGGAACTGTATCCTGCACTGCAGTATCCAGCAGCATCAGCAATGCTAAATCCACCTTCAATTAACCATCACATAGTTGACAAATTTGGGGCTTTTTGGCTTGCCATGTCCATCGGTATCAACCTGTTATCACCCAGGGTCATGTGCATGAAGAGAGTGGGCTGCCATTTTGTTTCATCATACTGACTACTTACCACAGTTCATTACGCAGATGTAATCACCATCACAGAGTTGACACACAAAAAAAGGTATGCTTCAATTTTCACACACTCAACTCCACGCAAAAAAAAAAAAGCAGTACACCCGACCATGTGTACGAGATGTTGTTCTGTTGCCCTCCCTGCCAGATAACACGAGGCAGATAACACGAACCTTGTATCTGAGTAACCGTTGCAACGCTGGGGCTGAATTCAGCACTGTCACAGAGTTGACCCCAAGTTCGTGGGACGCCTACTTTGGCTGAGCTGCAGCCGAAATGATTAAAAGACGCATTGAGTTTTGTTGTATTTTCTTTACATGCACTCATACCCATGACATGCAGAGAGGGTAATCCTGTCTGCTGGCTTTCAATGGAGAAATAACACTGTTAGTTCAAACCAAAGTTGCAGGTGGGTAGGACAAGCCAAGCTGGCCATTTTCAGACTTATTTCAAAATGTCCAAGAGGTCTGCTGAATTTTTCACAGTAGGTCCCAGGGAGTTCTTGCTGTACGCACAGGTTTTAGATTTCTCCACATTACATAGGCTGAGAGATGGCTCTGGGACACGAATTTCTCAGTATTCACAGAAACACTCATTTAATGTGTATATTTATCCACTTATCCCAAGCCAGGACATGTTTGGAGACTTTAGTTTTTGGAGCTTTACTGCTTTGGTGTTGCACTGAAGCTATAAAGCTACGGTATTTTTTTGTAAATATGTTGTACATGCCTTCATACTGAGCGGCACGGTGGTGTAGTGGTTAGCGCTGTCGCCTCACAGCAAGAAGGTCCGGGTTCGAGCCCCGTGGCCGGCGAGGGCCTTTCTGTGTGGAGTTTGCATGTTCTCCCCGTGTCCACGTGGGTTTCCTCCGGGTGCTCCGGTTTCCCCCACAGTCCAAAGACATGCAGGTTAGGTTAACTGGTGACTCTAAATTGACCGTAGGTGTGAATGTGAGTGTGAATGGTTGTCTGTGTCTATGTGTCAGCCCTGTGATGACCTGGCGACTTGTCCAGGGTGTACCCCGCCTTTCGCCCGTAGTCAGCTGGGATGGGCTCCAGCTTGCCTGCGACCCTGTAGAAGGATAAAGCGGCTTGAGATAATGAGATGAGATGAGATGAGTTATTCCATGAAATCAAGCGATCACTCCAAGAGCAAGGTGTGTAATAGCCGGCGAGATCACAAAGGACCCCAGGGTAACTTCTAAGCAACTGAAGGCCTCTCTCACATTGGCTAATGTTAATGTTCATGAGTCCACCATCAGGAGAACACTGAACAACAATGGTGTGCATGGCAGGGTTGCAAGGAGAAAGCCACTGCTCTCCAAAAAGAACATTGCTGCTCATCTGCAGTTTGCTAAAGATCATGTAGACAAGCCAGAAGGCTACTGGAAAAATGTTTTATGGATGGATGAGACCAAAATAGAACGTTTTGGTTTAAATGAGAAGCGTTATGTTTGGAGAAAGGAAAATACTGCATTCCAGCATAAGAACCTTATCCCATCTATGAAACATAGTGGTGGTAGTATCATGGTTTGGGCCTGTTTTGCTGCATCTGGGCCAGGCAAATTCTAAAGGAAAATATCAGGACATCTGTCCATGAACTGAATCTCAAGAGAAGGTGGGTCATGCAGCAAGACAACGACCCTAAGCACACAAGTCATTCTACCAAAGAATGGTTAAAGAAGAATAAAGTTAATGTTTTGGAATGGCCAAGTCAAAGTCCTGACTTTAATCCAATTGAAATGTTGTGGAAGGACCTGAAGTGCGCAGTTCATGTGAGGAAACCCACCAACATCCCAGAGTTGAAGCTGTTCTGTACGGAGGAATGGGCTCAAATTCCTCCAAGCCGGTGTGCAGGACTGATCAACAGTTACCGAAAACATTTAGTTGCAGCTATTGCTGCACAAGGGGGTCACACCAGATACTGAAAGCAAAGGTTCACATACTTTTGCCACTCACAGATATGTAATATTGGATCATTTTCCTCAATAAATAAATGACCAAGTACAATATTTTGTCTCATTTGTTTAACTGGGTTCTCTTTATCTACTTTTAGGACTTGTGTGAAAATCTGATCATGTTTTAGGTCATATTTATGCAGAAATATAGAAAATTCTAAAGGGTTCACATACTTTCAAGCACCACTGTACATGAACTGATAGCCGACAAGGCACGTAGCACCAAGTTTTCTATAATCCATGTACGACGAAGTTGAGTGGAATAACTGTTTTATTCTATCCACATTCACTGGATTTCGAGAAACAGAGCATTTTTATTTTTTGCAAATTCAATAAATAAAAACTTTATACAAAACATCTGACAAAATAATTTCTGCTTAGAATGTAAACAAACTGGCTGTCAGGATAAAGGTACTTATGGATGTATGTACAGAGGAGAGCGGGGTGCAAACTGTAAACAGAGCCAAGACATGAGACTGAAATCAGAACCAGAAAACTAGCGAGGGTTGGGCAATCGGCGAACAATGTGGTAGAGGGAAGACAAAGAGCGAAAATGTGAGATGAAGAGCAAAGGGTCAGAAAATCGAGAGGCAGTCAGAAAATACAAGGCTTGGTATGAACTGAGAAAGCAGAACAATACTTCACAATGGTGTGTGTGAGAGAGAAGCTTAAATAGGGAGACACGTACAGTAATTAGGGAGACGAGTGACAGCTGATTTCAATAGGCTGGTGACAGGGGGCGCTGTGGTGCTTGGGAACTGTAGTTCAAGGTGTCTATGTATGTAGTTTGTTCGTTCTCAACAGGTTTACTGACAGAACATCCCCCCCCGAGGAGCTACCTCTGGGAGCTACATTCTTTCTAGGACAACCCCTACCTCTCGGTGCTGGTTTGTCAGGATATAGAGCATAGAATTCTTGTTTGAGGAGTGGGTCTAGAATGTCCTCAGCAGTGACCCAACTTTGTTCCTCAGGTCCGTATCCTTCCCAATCTACCAGGTATTCAACTTGGCCTCTTCTTCATCTTGCGTCGAGGATCTTATTTACCTGGTAGATGGGCTCACCCTCTAAGTTGAATGCTGGGTGCTCCTGGACTGGTGTGTTTCCAGCAAGAGGGCCCAGGATGGTAGGTTTCAAATTGGAGACGTGGAAAGTTGGGGATATTTGGCTGTGAGGGGGAAGTTCAAGACAGTATGAGACCTCATTGATACGATGCAATACCTTGAATGGCCCAATGTAATGTGGTTGGAGTTTTCTACAGGCGTTGGGTTCTCTCAGGTTTCTTGTAGCCACCCATACTCTGTCACCCGGGGAAAAGTTTGGAGTGTCTCCTCTATGTTTATCTGCATATTCCTTATACTTGGCATTGACTGACTCTAGATGTTGATGTACCTCCTCCCAGATTGTCTGGCTGCGTGCAAACCAGTCATCTATGGCTTGTACCTGGCTAGGTGTGTCATTCCAGGGAAACAGGGGCGGTTGGTAGCTGAGTATTCACTGAAACAGTGTTAACTGGGTTGCAGAGTGTTTGAGGGAGTTCTGTGCATACTCGGCCCACGGAAGAAAGCGTGCCCAGTTCCCCTGGTTATGCATGCAGAAGATCCTCAGGAAACAGCCGATTTCCTGGTTGGCTCTCTCTACTTGGCCGTTAGACTGGGGATAATAGCCAGATGCGAAGCTCACTGATACCCCTGATCTTTCTATGACGCTTGTCCAAAAACGTGAAATAAATTGAGAGCCCCAGTCACTGACTATATCTTTGGGAATACCATAGTACCTGAAGATTTGTTGGAACAGTAGTTCTGTGGTTTGAGAAGTCGTGGGGATGCCAGGTAAATGGATGAGTTTTAGTGCTTTAGAAAATGAATTGATGGTTACCATTATAGTAGTGTTGTCTTGTGAGGGAGCAAGATCCGTGATAAAATCAATGGCTATATGGGACCAGGGTCTCTGAGGAATTGGGAGAGGGCACAGTTTGCCAGCAGGTGGGGTTCTGGGAACCTTCACTTGGGCACATTCAGAACATGAGGCAATGAACTGGTTAATTTCCATGAGCATGTTCTCCTACCAGTATTTGTTTTTTAGCATTTGGTGAGTGCGTTGACTGCCAGGGTGCCCCATGGCAGGAGATGCATGGGCCCAGGTGATGAGTCTGCTGCAAAGATGCTTAGGCACATAGAGAAGACCAGGTGGGAGATGAATGGGACTGGTTTGTGTCTGTGATCTCCTTATTTCTCTGTCCAGATCCCAGGTGATTGATTTGTAAAAAAACACTGTGGTGGGAGGATGGGATAGGTAACAGAATCTTGGTGAAATGGACCGAAGGTTTGAGATAGGGTATCTGCCTTTGTATTCTTGGAGCCTGGACGAAATTAAATTGTGAAATTAAACCAGGTGAAAAATAGTGCCCACCTGGCCTAATGTGGATTTAACCTCTTGGCTTTCTTGAGATATTCAAGGTTTTTGTGATCTGTGAGAATTACAAAGGGGTGAGTGGCTCCCTCTAGCCAATGTCACCACTCCTTGAGGGCTAGTTTAACCCTTTGGTGACTGATCCCTTGAAAATGGTTCCTCCAGGAACGATGACGTTTCAGTTGTCAAGACAACGGAAAAACTAAAATACAAAAACAGAAAGATACATCACAATGCTCTTGTGCACAAAACAAAATGCTCTTGTATTTGTATTTGTATTTTAGTTTTTCCGTTGTCTTGACAACTGAAACGTCATGGTTCCTGTAGGAACCATTTTCAAGGGGTCAGTCACCAAAGGGTTTTAATGGCAAGCAGCTCTGTTACCCACATCATAATTTCTTTCTGCTGAAGATAGTGTCTTCGAAAAGAAAGCCACTGGGTGCAGCTTATGTTTCTCCCCGAAACGTTGAGATAGGATTGCCCCCACCCCTGTATCAGATGCATCAACCTCTAAGATGAAAGGCTTGGTTGGATCGGGATGCTGAAGGATAAGGACTGAGGTGAAAGCTTCTTCTGCCTCGGGGTTCCGCTGGAGGCGCTTGGGTCCCTTCTTTAGCAGCGCTATTAAGGGAGCGGCAATTGTGCTGAAACCCTGAATAAACCAGCGATAGAAGTTTGCAAAGCCCAAGAAACACTGAAGGTCCCTTACGGACATGGAAGTCGGCCAGGAAGTGACAGCAGAGACCTTGGATGAGTCCATGCTTACTCCTTCTCTGCTGATGATATAACCTAGGAAGGAGATTTGGCTCTGATGGAACTCACACTTCTCTGCTTTTATGTAGAGATGATTCTCCAGCAGATGTTTGAGAACAGCTCTGACGTGTTCCTGGTGACTTTTTTCATTCAGGGAGTATATCAGGATATCATCTATGTAGGTGATGGCATAGCTACCTAACATGTCCCATAGCACGTCATTTATTAGGCACTGGAACACGCTGGGAGGTGAAGAAAGGCCATAAGGCATTATCTGGTACTCAAAATGGCCTGCGGTAGTGCTGAAGGCAGTCTTCCATTCATTGCCCTTCTTTATCCTGATCCAGTTATATACACTGCGTAGGTCAAGTTTAGAGAAGATCCTAGAAGATCTGAGTTGCTCCAAGGCTGCTGGAACAAGGGGAAGAGGATAAGGATATTTAACAGAGACCTGGTTTAGACCTCTGTAATCGATGCAATGTTTCTTTTTGGTGGAGCAACCTGGTTTCTCCACAAAAAAGAAACCGGCAGATATGGGAGACTTGGAAGGGCAGATTTATCCTTGCTTGAGGGCCTCTTGAATATACTCCTCCATGGCAGCATGTTCCTTTTGGGAGAGGGGATATATACGACCACATGGTGGTGACATACCTGGCAGTAGGTCGATTGCACTGTCATATGGCCAGTGTGGTAGTAGCCTGCAGGCTTTCCCCTTACTAAAGACCTCTGAAAGGTCCCTATAATGGTCAGGAACATTGTCCATGGAGTCTGGTTGTGGACTCTCCACTGAGGTGGAAGATAGATTGACCTGGGGACGAAAGAGACAACTTTGAAAGCAGGTAGGTGAACATTGGAGAATTTCCTTATTCTGCCATGAGATGAAGGGGTCATGCAGTTGTAGCCAGGGATAACCAAGAATAATATGATGATCCACAGTTGTAGTCACATACAGGGAGATGAGTTCTTTGTGCAATGCTCCAACTTGGATCTGAACTGGGATGGTACGTGTGGTGACAAGACCGTCTCCTATGGGTCCTCCGTCGATGGTCCTAATGCTGAGTGCACTGTGCAGAGGGGTGGTAGGCAGGTTGAACCTCTGAATGATCATACCGCTGATAAAGTTCCTCTCTACCCCTGAATTGACAAAAGCAGAGAGGACGTATGTGGATGATACCACCTTTAATAAAACTGGAACCTTCGATGATTTTGAATTGAACTTTCTCACCGGACTCACAGGTCGTGCTGGGCCTTCTGCTGGAACTACATGGGGTGGACGGATGGGACACTGTCTGACGTTATGCTCGGAGCTCCCGCAGTAGAAACACAAACCCTCTTTTCGTCTTCTTTCACGCTCTGCATGGGTTAACCGGGTGTGTGACACCTCCATGGGTAAACTGTGTTTGGAGGGTTAAACAGGCTTGGCACTTTCTTGAATAGAGGGTCGGTGTGACAACAGATGGTCAAGATGAATAGCTAAGTCAATGAGAGAGTCCAGTGTGAGATTCTCATCTCTACAGGCCAGTTCGCTAATGATCTCAGGGCTCAGACCTTGGTGAAAAACTGCTTTCAGGGCAGGATCATTCCATTCACTGGCAGCCGTGAATGTTCTGAAATCCAGGGCATACTCCACAATGCTTCTAGAACCTTGAGAACTGGTAAGCAGACTTTCACCGACCTCAATCCCTTCAGGTTCATGGTCGAACACTCTCTTGAATAGGGTGAGGAACTGCTCATATGACATGGTCTGCTCACCACCCTTGTCCCAAACGGCAGTTGGCCATCATAGTGCTTTGCCAGTGAGAAAGGATAGAAATTAGAGATTTTGTGCTCGTCAGACAGGTTAGGCATGGTAGCTAAATACATGGAGCATTGAAGTAAAAAACCTTTACATGTGATAGCATCTCTGGCAAATTTCTCCGGTGTGGAGAGCTGCAGCGCTGGTTTAGGAGGAGACTCAGGGTGTGTTAGGAGGGCCTGCGACATCACAGTTACGAGTTGTGCCATATGAATGTTGAGGTCTGTAAGCATCTGTTGATGTTCTCCTAGTAAATGCCCCTGCACATTCAGAGCAGTCTGCTTTGCTTCTTCCGCTACATCCTTGTTTGGCGAAGTATCCTGTCAGAATGCAGGCACTTACAAATGTATGTGCAGAGGAGATCGGGGTGCAAACTGTAAACAGAGCCAAGACATTAGACTGAAATTGGAGTCAGAAAATTAGCAAGGGTCAGGCAATCAGCGAACAACGTGGTAGAGGGAAGACAAAAAGTGAAAATGTGAGATGAAGAACAAAGGGTCAGAAATTCAAGAAGCAGTCAGAAAATGCAAGGCTTGCCATCAACTGAGAAAGCAGAACAATACTTCGCAATGGTGTATGTGAGAGAGAAGCTTAAATAGGGAGACCAGTAATTAGGGAGACGAGTGACAGCTGATTTCAATAGGCTGGTGACAGGGGGCACTGTGGTTCTTGGGAACTGTAGTTCAAGGTGTCCATGTTTGTAGTTTGTTCATTTTCAACAGGTTTACTGACACCGGCGAAATGACAGGAGCAATTTGTGAAAAATGTGATGATGATAATAATAATTCTTGGAAAAAAAAGATACATTCTTACCATGAAATACTTTCATTCCATATTTTGTTGCCTTTTCTTTGTATTTTTGGGGGTTTTGTTTTCAAGTAGAGTTTTTATTTCATCCTTGGTTGGTTCAGCAACACGCTGCACCATTTTGTTTTTCTCTACTCATGGTATAGATGACTTGCAACCACGTGATCAAAATGTGCTACGTCATGAGCGTCTGCCATGATGGTGAATATACAAAGCAACTAGGATGGCAGCCGCTGAAAGCGTGTCTGTAAACAATGCTGAATTTTCTCAGTATTACCACGATTTGAACGATTAAGTGAAGATTCGATACAAAGAGATGATAGATATGTGTGATTTTGACCTGTATTATTTGAAAAAGTCAGACTTTTCTGAAGACAAGACGCCTATACCGACCATCGAGTACCCAGATATCGTGTTCTATCTGGTTTGGCTGCCGAAGAATCAAGTCCGACCTTGGATGAGACATAACCCATGTTCTGAGTGGGTGTCCAGTCTGGATTGTTTCTATCGTATAATTTTGCTGGCGCTCCTAGAAGCGAAATGGTAATACACGTGTTAAAATTATAACAATGACCGAGTGAACCACGACAAGAGAGAACGCTCATTTTACAGCAAAATTCTAGCAACACGAAATAAAATTCTTCCATGATATTATTGAGAAAGCTTTTGAATCTCACCTGAAATAAAATGATGACTGCAAACACGAGCTGTTTTGGTTTTAGCCTCTGTTAGATCAGCCCTGCTGATGTTGTTCAGCCGTGCTCGTCTCCTCTCCGTACTAAACCTCAGAGTTTCCTTGCCCTCTTTCCGAATCACGGACGGAATTCTAAAAATTCGGAACATACCACGGTCATGAGTACTGTTGTGGCCACAACCATATACAGCACAAAGATATGGCCGAGCTAACAGAACACTTAAAACAGTGGAAAAACAGAGTTGCGCATGCATGACTATGTTTTGTATGGAATGTCGCTTGAGCCCGCATTTGTATATCCACCAACATGGCCGACATCCGGGTTTCTATTTTGCTTTGACGTCACTTGTAATTCAAGGATATGAGCTGATAGCCTAGTAGTAGAGTAGCCAATCAGAGTGCACGATTGCTCATATCCAGTGAATGTGGATAGAATAAATTAATTTATTTGCCATGGACATGGCTTAATGGTTAGAGAAGCAGCTTTGGGAACAAAAGGTTGCTGGTTTGATTCCCTGGACCAGTCGGAATGGCTGAAGTACCCTTGAGCAAGGCAGCTAACCCCCAACTGATCCCCAGGCTGCTCTGGGTATGTTGTATGTCACCTTGGATAAGAGCATCTGCTAAATGCCTGTAATGTATTGGTTGAGCATTCCTTAAATACAATTTCATTGTTTGCCTCACAAGAATATCATAAAGAGGTGAAGAAGATTCAAGTTGGCAGAACTCTCGTCTAAACTTGAGAACATTAGTAAAGTCAATAACAGCAGTCAAAAGTTGAGAAAACTCAAAAATCTCTTGCAGCACGTTGCCTTGATATTTTGAGTTTTCTCAACATTTTTGTTTTTACCGTGTAGTTATTACAACCCTGATTCCAAAAAAGTTGGGACAAAGTACAAATTGTAAATAAAAATGGAATGCAATGATGTGCAAGTTTCAAAATTCCATATTTTATTCAGAATAGAACATAGATGACATATCAAATGTTTAAACTGAGAAAATGTATCATTTAAAGAGAAAAATGAGGTGATTTTAAATTTCAGGACAACAAAACATCTCAAAAAAGTTGGGACAAGGCACGTTTCCCACTGTGAGACATCCCCTTTTCTCTTTACAACAGTCTGTAAACGTCTGGGGACTGAGGAGACAAGTTGCTCAAGTTTAGGGATAGGAATGTTAACCCATTCTTGTCTAATGTAGGATTCTAGTTGCTCAACTGTCTTAGGTCTTTTTTGTCGTATCTTCCGTTTTATGATGCACCAAATGTTTTCTATGGGTGAAAGATCTGGACTGCAGGCTGGCCAGTTCAGTACCCGGACCCTTCTTCTACGCAGCCATGATGCTGTAATTGATGCAGTATGTGGTTTGGCATCGTCATGTTGGAAAATGCAAGGTCTTCCCTGAAAGAGACGTCGTCTGGATGGGAGCATATGTTGCTCTAGAACCTGGATATACCTTTCAGCATTGATGGTGTCTTTCCAGATGTGTAAGCTGCCCATGCCACACGCACTAATGCAACCCCATACCATCAGAGATGCAGGCTTCTGAACTAAGCACTGATAACAACTTGGGTCGTCCTTCTCCTCTTTAGTCCGAATGACACGGCGTCCCTGATTTCCATAAAGAACTTCAAATTTTGATTCGTCTGACCACAGAACAGTTTTCCACTTTGCCACAGTCCATTTTAAATGAGCCTTGGCCCAGAGAAGACGTCTGCGCTTCTGGATCATGTTTAGATACGGTTTCTTCTTTGAACTATAGAGTTTTAGCTGGCAACGGTGGATGTCACGGTGAATTGTGTTCACAGATAATGTTCTCTGGAAATATTCCTGAGCCCATTTTGTGATTTCCAATACTGTATGTGATGCAGTGCCGTCTAAGGGCCCGAAGATCACGGGCACCCAGTATGGTTTTCCGGCCTTGACCCTTACGCACAGAGATTCTTCCAGATTCTCTGAATCTTTTGATGATATTATGCACTGTAGATGATGATATGTTCAAACTCTTTGCAATTTTACACTGTCGAACTCCTTTCTGATATTGCTCCACTATTTGTCGGCGCAGAATTAGGGGGATTGGTGATCCTCTTCCCATCTTTACTTCTGAGAGCCGCTGCCACTCCAAGATGCTCTTTTTATACCCAGTCATGTTAATGACCTATTGCCAATTGACCTAATGAGTTGCAATTTGGTCCTCCAGCTGTTCCTTTTTTGTACCTTTAACTTTTCCAGCCTCTTATTGCCCCTGTCCCAACTTTTTTGAGATGTGTTGCTGTCATGAAATTTCAAATGAGCCAATATTTGGCATGAAATTTCAAAATGTCTCACTTTCGACATTTGATATGTTGTCTATGTTCTATTGTGAATACAATATCAGTTTATGAGATTTGTAAATTATTGCATTCCGTTTTTATTTACAATTTGTACTTTGTCCCAACTTTTTTGGAATCGGGGTTGTACACTTTTAAAAAACAAATCAACTTAAATCTAATAATTTTAATCAAAATGAGTTGTGTTGATGGACAGATTAGAAATAAAAAGTTGAAATGTTTTGAAATAACTACCTGTAAATAACTAAAATATGAAACACATTTGAATAATGCTCCTTAGTTTTTTTGATAGTTTGTAAAATAAATCTGCACTAAGGCAGTTTTTTAAACAGTTAAACAGTAAAACATTCGAGGCTCTCCATTTACATCACTTATTTTTTATTTTTTGTCTTGCTTTACATTTACTATAATCAGTATCTACATTATTACACTCAAAATATTAGTGGTGTTTATTTTTAAGAGGAATATTGTACATACTCGTACAGACAGTTGCTTGTGGGACGTGACAGTCTGGGGGAATTTTGGCTCTGCAGACAGTTTTTGGTGTTGAAATCAGTAGTGTTTCATGTGGTTTTCTTGGGTTTGTTGTTATTAGGTTGATTTGTGTGAATAACAGCCAGGAACCGCCTGTGAAGTTCATTACCACGCCAGAAATTTCCTGTCACATGGACCAGATTATATTATGGCCTGTAGATGGAGACAAACACTGTCGATGTCTGGGGGACAGGGTCCGGGCTCCAGGGCTGCCAATAACAGCTGGGGGGGGGGGTAGTAAAAGTGAAAGAGTTTGACTCAGAAAGGACCATGTTTTTACCAGCCTGATATTGGTGTATCTCTGGTTGTAATGAGGGAGTGTATGGGGTCACAGGCATGCCATGAAAAAAAAAAACCTGCAAAGAATAAGAAAATGAACAAAAATAAATTAGTACAAAAAATATAAATGCTTTTCTTTATTGCGATTCCTGATTGATTTTTCTTTTGCTTGATGGGCCGAGCTGTCAATCAACTTCCTTTTTTATGGAAATTATGTTTTAAGTGCTCACCAGAGCTGAGCCTCAAACCAGCAACCATCGAGCTCTGAGGAATTGACACTACTCACTACGCTACACAACCATTTACATATTACATTGCAGAAATTTAGCAGACGCTCTTATCCAGAGTGATATACAACATACCCAGAGTGGCCTGGGGAGAAGTTGGGGGTTCGGTGCCTTGCTCAATGGCATTTCAGCCATTCCTGCTGATCCAGGGAATCGAACCAGTGACCTTTTGGTCCCAAAGCTGTTTCTCTAACCATTAGACCTTGTATTTACATAGAAGTAAATATCAAGGAAAATAATGTGCGGAAATGGGCGGCACGGTGGTGTAGTGGTTAGCGCTGTCGCCTCACAGCAAGAAGGTCCGGGTTCGAGCCCCATGGCCGGCGAGGGCCTTTCTGTGTGGAGTTTGCATGTTCTCCCCGTGTCCGCGTGGGTTTCCTCCGGGTGCTCTGGTTTCCCCCACAGTCCAAAGACATGCAGGTTAGGTTAACTGGTGACTCTAAAATTGACCGTGAGTGTGAATGGTTGAATGTGTCTATGTGTCAGCCCTGTGATGACCTGGCGACTTGTCCAGGGTGTACCCCGCCTTTCGCCCGTAGTCAGCTGAGATAGGCTCCAGCTTGCCTGCGACCCTGTAGAACAGGATAAAGCGGCTAGAGATAATGAGAATGATGATAATGTGTGGAAACAGAACACAGGTCATAGGATTGCCATTAAAAAGGCTAAAATTGTAAAAGAATGAAACTACGTCAACTACGCAGCTTGGGCAGGAAGACCCGCACACAGGCAGTTGATTCAGAAGCAAATGAGAAAGCAGCACAGAAAAAGTAAGGCCAAAAAAAAAAAATAGGGAAAAGCAAAAGCAATATTCTTGAATTTTTCATCCTTTTATTTTATTTTTGATTTATTTTTGTATTATTTTATTTTCGTTTACGCATTTATTTCCCTGTTTTTTTTTTGTTTGCTTGTTTTTATCTTCATTCCTGCATTTAATTTTCTGGTTATTTTATTATCTCGCCCACAATGGAGTAAGCAGGGTGAGGTACTGTAATCATGCGGTTTGTTACTTGTGAAAATCGGGGATTTTTGCAAGTATGTTGATCTGTCCGTTTGTCCGTTTGTCTGTTGGTGCTCTTGCGTCGTCATTTCTTGACCCATCTTCACCAAAATGCACAGGACAACTCACGAGGGTCACACAAAGACATCATTAGTTTTTGATGGGTCAAGGTCAAAGGTCAAAGTCACCAAGGTCAAATCTTGTAAAAACACCTAATCGGCCATAACTTCCGTTCCTTTGTGATTTTCGCAAGTATCGTGCTGTGCATGACTTTTGATTTGTTCGTTTGTTTGTTTGTCTGTCTGTTAACAATCTAGCGTCTAGACGGTTGCACCAATTGACTTAATTTTCAGGGTAGGTGGGCAATGGTCCATAGATTACCTGATTAAATTTTGGGGCTAATTGGGTCAAGGTGAAGGTCAAGGTCACCGAAAAGGTCAACCTTTTGGTCAAAATAATATCTTTTCCATTATAACTCAAAAATGGTTGCCGATAGACAGATGTTTACTATTATGAGCACATAGGAACTCCCATTCATTTGGCACCATGATCTTTGACCTTGAGTGACCCTGAAAGGTCAAACTTAATGTCATGGGTTTTCAAAGGGCTATAACTTTAAAATGGTTCATGATAGCCAGATGTTTACCATTATCAACATAAAAGAAGTCTCATATGGGCTTTCATTTGCCGCCATGACCTTTGACCTTGAGTGACTTTGAAATGTCAAACTTAAAGTCATGGATTTTCTTAGGACTATAACCTGACAGCTGATGATTGAGAAATATTACCATTATCAACATATAGGTATAAAATAAGTGCTGCCGGTCGAGGTTTGTTTTGCCTGGTAACACTTGTGATTTTTCATTTTCTTATTCTCTTGCAGACTGATTCTTCACAGCACTCCTGTGACTCTATAGGATTGTGTAATATGTTCAGCAAAATCACAATTAGAGAAGCTCAGCTGAAATCGGGTCATGTAACAAGACAGTAATCCCAAGCACACCAGCAAACCGACATCTGAGAGGCTAAAGAAGAAAAAAAATATAAAGGTGTTGGAATGGCCAAGTCAAAGTCCAGACTTCAATCCCATCAAGATGCTGTGGCAGTGTCAGAACTTAAAGTCAAACAAAACCCAAAAATAAACACTGTTTGCCCATCACAGCAAGTTCTCTGATGTTCCCAACTACATATTTAAATTAAAAATAAAATTCCAAGTCCTGACCAACTTTCTAGTCCCTGCAGATGAAAAATATCCCCACAGCATGATGCTTTTGGGGGGTGGTGAATACCTATGTACACTCCAGATTTCTTTTTTTTTTTCATTTTAATTATTGTTTGTGTCACAATAAAATAACAATTTGCACTTTTAAAGTGGTAGGCATGTCAAATGGTGCTAACCCCCAAAAATCCATTTTGAAAAGGTGAAAAGCTGGACTGATGAGGCTTATGAGGCTTTGAAGGACTGCTTTAGCACTACGGACTGGGATGTTCTTCATGAGCCCCATGAGGACGTAGACAGCCTCATGAGCTGCATCATGGGCTACATAAACTTTTGTGTGGAGAACACTGTGCCCACTAAAACAGTACGGTGCTTCTCAAACAACAAACCCTGGGTCACTCTTGAGCTGACTGCTCTCCTGAATGAGAAGAAGAGGGTATTCAGATCAGGAAACAGAGAGGAATTCAGGAGGGTACAGAAGGAGCTGAGAAGAAAGATCAGGAAAGGCAAAGACCACTACAAGAGGAGGATGGAGGACCAGCTGCAGCAGAGCAACGTGAGTGGAGTCTGAAGGGGCCTTCAAACCATCTCAGGGCTTAAGGAGTCCAATAGGCAGCTTGGAGGTGAGTTGCAATGGGCAAACAACCTGAACAACTTCTTTAACAGATTTGATCAGGCACCAGCCCTCCCCCCAGATCAGCCCACTGTTACTACTACTGTCTCTTCCTGGTCATCATCACCCAGCCCACAGACCTCCTCCTCACCCTCTCAGCACCCCTCAACCATCATACCTCCAGCTCAGTGCTTCACACCTCCATGCGTAACACCAAGCACTCAGCTGTGCTCTTCCTTGTCCTGGACTCAACCCTGGACTCCTGAGGCATTGTGCTGACCAGCTGTGTGGAATAGTGCGGGACATTTTCAACTTGAGCCTGGAACAGGAAAGCGTGCCGGTCCTTTGGAAGACGTCGTGTGTAGTTCTGATACCAAAAACTGCACACCCCACTGAGTTTAACGGATATAGACCAGTGGCGCTGATCTCTCACCTGATGAAGGCTCTGGAAAGACTTGTTCTGGCACATCTCCGCACACTGGTGGGGCCAGCTATGGATCCCCTGCAGTTTGCCTACCAGCCAGGCATCGGGGTGGAAGATGTAGTCATCTACCTGCTTCATAGATCTCTCTCTCATCTTGAAAAGGCAGGAAGCACAGTTAAAATCATGTTCTTTGATCTATCCAGTGCCTTCAATACCATCCAGCCAACTCTTCTGAGGAGTAAGATGGAGAGCGCAGGGGTGGACCATCATCTTACCTCGTGGACTATGGACTATCTCACAAACAGACCACAGTATGTGAGACTAAAGGACTGTGTGTCAGACACCATTCTTTGCAGCACAGGGGCTCCACAGGGGACAGTCCTGGCCCCATTTCTGTTCACATTTTATACTGCGGACTTTAGATACAATACAACTACCTGTCATCTACAGAAGTTCTCCGATGACTCTGCTATAGTGGGCTATGTCTTAGATGGCGATGATGGTGAGTACAGAGAACTGACAAGGAGCTTTGTGGACTGGTGCCAACGGAACTCCCTCCAGATCAATACAAGTAAAACCAAGGAACTGGTGGTGGATTTCCGCAGGATGAGGTTCTCTTCACCTACCCCATTGAACATTCAGGGGAAGGACTTTGAGATCGTTAGGAGCTGCAAGTACCTGGGTGTTCATCTGAACAATAAACTGGACTGGACTGATCACACACCCTGTACAAGAAAGGCCAGAGCAGCCTCCACCTGCCCCCACACTCTTTTTATGACTCTGTGGTGGCATCAGCCATATTCTATGGAGTTGTCTGTTGGGGAAGCAGTATCACAACAGCAGAGAGGAAAAAACTGAACAAACTGATTCAGAAGATAGGATCTGTCCTGGGCTGTGCACTGGACTCAGTGGATGTAGTGGGGGAGAGGAGGATGTTGGCCAAGTTGTCATCCTTAATGGCAAGCACCTCCCATCCACTGCAGGAGACAGTAGCAGCACTGGGCAGCTCCTTCAGTGACCGGCTCCTCCATCTGCAATGTGTTAAGGAGAGATATAGCAGCTCCCTTCCTCCCTACTGCTGTGAGATTGTACAACTGGCACCTCACCAAGCACAGCACCAGACACTCCTCACAATAATGAACAATACTTTCCAGATCACTTCTACATCCATAGAAACCCCTCTGAACGTATACTGTGTGCACTGACTATCAGCATCCGTACTTTACAGCAAACTGCTAGCTACACATAATTAAAATGGCTCTTGTGCAATATACCGACTACTTGTGCAATACTATCTGGGTAATACTGGTAATAATACCTGTGCAATACTTACACGTGCAATACCACCTTTAACCATTTAATTTATGCAAATTTGTTGATTTTTTAATTTCCTTAATTTGTAGTTTATTTCTTATATATACATATATCCTTTTTATATGCTTAGTACTTTTGCACTACTCTTTCACTGTCTTATATTTTTCTCTTTATATATTTTGCTGCTGTAACTATGTAAATTTCCCCCTGTGAGATAATAAAAGGCTATCTTATCTTAATTCCAGCTTGTAACGCGACAAAACAGGACAAACACCAAGGGGGATGAATACTTTTGCAAGACAGTGTATGTTTATGTAGGAAGTGACAGATGAATTAACCAATCAGATTTTGATTTATAGTGGGAGGGACCAAAAACGTATCACCCTCAGCCTTCTCAAAGGCCAACGCGAGCTTAACCGTGAGTCCACGCCGTCAGCGCAGCAGTGAAGTCACCTTCCAGCCGGTGTAGTGTTCATCAGTAGTGTTAGCGAATGCTAATTATGCAGTCAAGCCAGTGCAATCGAGGGCAAGTAGCACAGGCTAACGACCAAGAAACTAAGATTTCTGTCTCCAGACTCTTCTTCCACATTGTACATTCACTACAGTATTTTTCACTCAGACTTAAGTATTCATTTCCCTGTGTAATTTATTGAGTTACTTTTAAAATCAACATCGACAGCTACACACAACGCAGCGACCTGGCAGCCTGCAGCTAACCCCTTACAAAATCTTTTGCTTTTGCTGTTGCTTTTTTGTTGTCTGGCTAAGTTTTGGCTGAGCTCAAGTCCCAGCTCTAATAGTAATGGTTCACCATTGGATTCCAGTAATACCAGAAGCCATAATGGATTAAACAAACATAGAGGCCATACGAGTCGGCCTGTTCAAGAGTGGTGAGAGTGTACAAAATGCCACCCTGTGTCAAGCCAAGCTGTGTATAAACAAATACCGTGAAATATCAATGAACTGAAACAATGGAAAAGAAGAGTGGGCTAAAATTTCTCCAAAACAGTGTGAGAGATGGATAAACTCCGAAAAAGAAAATGTTTACTCAAGTTATTGTTACTAAAGGTGGTTCTACATGTTATTGAACTGTAGGGTGTACTTGTTTTTTCCTACCTGGTTTCTGAATGGTGGTTTACTTTTTTGTGGAAAATAACTACACACTGAAATGTCTTGTGGTTTTGTGTTGTCACCTGAAGTTATTTGTGTTTGTTTATAGAAGTTGGTGAGGCCCACGCAATAGTGACTCAGGCCTTGATAAACAAAAACATACGGTAAAACTGAAGATGAGTATACTTTCTTTTCCCCCCATAACTACTATAGTTTCTCATCTGAATCAAAAAATATGCTAGACACAAGTGATATCACTGCACGTTAAGCAGCGCTAATGTGTCACTTTACAGTATTACACCATCATTTAATTATTATATTTGTTAAAGCACCATTTCTAAGTGTTAAAGATGTGTATAGAAATTTTATTGTTTTTTGAAAATATATATGCTCATTTTGAATTTGATGTCAGCAACACGTTTCAAAACAGTTGGGACAAGGGCAACAAAAGACTGAAAAAGTTGTGCAATGCTAATAAATCCTAATTTGATTAATTGTCAGCAGGTCAGTGACATGATTGGGTATAAAAAGAGCATCCCAGAGAGGCGGAGTCTCTCAGAAGTAAAGATGGGGAGGGGTTCACCGCTCTGTGTGGGCAAACAGTGCAACAATTTCAGAATAACATTCCTCAATGTAAAACTGCAAAGAATTTGTGGATCACATCATCTATGGTCCATAATATCATTAAAAGATTGAGAGAATCTGGAGAAATCTCTGTATGCAAGAGTCAAGGCTGAAAACTAACATTGGATGCCTGTGATCTTCAGGCCCTCAGGAGACACTGCATTAAAAGCAGGCACGTGTCTGTAGTGGAAATCACTGTATGGGCTCAGGAACACTTCAGAAAACCATCATCTGTGAAAACACTTCATTACTGCATCCACAAATACAAGTTAAAACCAGATATAAACAATATCCAGAAACACCGCCACCTTCTCTGGGCCCGAGCTCTTTTATGATGGACTGAGGCGAAGTGGAAAACTGTCCTGAGGTCTGACAAATCAAAAGTAGAAATTCTTTTTAGAAATCATGGACACCACGTCCTCCAGGCTAAAGAGGAGAGGGACCATCCGGCTTGTTATCAGTGCACAGTTCAAAAGCCAGCATCTGTGATGGTATGAGGGGGCATTAGTGCACGTGGCATGGGTAGCTTGTACATCTGGGAAGGCATCATTAATGAATAATGATATCTATACGTTTCAGAGCAATATGCTGCCATCCAGACAAAATCTTTTTCATGGAAGGCCCTTCTTTCAGCAAGACAATGCCAAACTGCTTTCTGCACATATTAAAATTGCATGGCTCCGTAGTGAAAGAGTCTGGGTGCTAAACTGGCCTGCCTGCAGTCCAGACCTGTTTCCTATTTAAAACATTTGGTGCATTATGAAGTGCAAAATATGACAAAGGAGACCCCGAATTGTTGAGCAAATGAAATTGTATATCAGGCAAGAATGGGACAACATTTCTCTTTCAAAACTACAGCAATTGGTCTCCTCAGTTCCCAAATGTTTACAGAGTATTGTTAAAAGTAGAGGTGATGCAACGCAATAGGAAACATGCCCCGTCCCAATTTTTTTTTTTTTTTGCCATCAAATTCAAAATGAGCATATATTTAAAAAAAATAAATAAATAATAATAATAATAATAAAATAAAATTTCTCAGTTTCAACATTTGCTATGTTGTCTTTGCACTATTTTCAATGAAATGTAGGGTTTACATAATTCGCACATCATTGCATTCTGTTTTGATTTACGTTTTACACAGCATGCCAACTTTTTTTGGAACTGAAGTTGTATTATGGTTAACACTGAAACAAGTACTGAAAAAAAAGCCCCATCTTATTACAACAACCTGTTTCACAGTGTATATGACATTAGAGACTTGGTACAGAGCATATCAAGTCCTCACCGCCTTCGCTTTATTTCTTTTCTTATCTACAATGTCAGATTCCACTCGTTTGGTTCTTTAGTAAAATGAGGTCGAGGTACGTAGGCCTGAAGTAAAACACCTGTAACCACCACAAGAGAGGAAAATAAACTGGCTTGGCAGGACATTAGTCCTCACCCACGCGTGCTAACAACGAGACAACTTTTACCCCAGGAAATCCCCAGTGGACTTGTTGCGTATGTAAAACCACAGACAGGTGCTAGAATTATTTATCTGGAAAATGGTGAGGTTTACATCTCATGGTCACATCAGGTACATCAAAACTGTGTAGTTAGTACCCCCCGATAAAACAGCCCCCAATCTAATTATTGTAAAATTCATGTTTTATTGTCTATCCTGTAGTTTTGCATTTTCCAAATACAGACTATAGTTTATGTGGTGACATCATCATGTATACCAATACTCCAGGAAGTCTGACTGACTCATCAGAGAGGAAACTGAGCAGTTTGCAAAAGAAACAAAACTGATATTACTGGATGTTTAATAAGTGCTTAAAACATTTCACGCAATTCTGAATGTCTTTTATTTTTTGCTACTGTATATACTGTAGCACACTTGATGCCTCGCTAGAAAGTGAAGCTGCTATGATCCTGTAGCCATATTAAGTTTTCATCGAC
Source organism: Neoarius graeffei (assembly GCF_027579695.1). Lineage (NCBI taxonomy): Eukaryota > Metazoa > Chordata > Actinopteri > Siluriformes > Ariidae > Neoarius > Neoarius graeffei. Next base: position 10,981,805 of record NC_083584.1, read on the forward strand.
ACATGGAGGAAAAAAAATAATAAGTAAGATTACCAATTTCTTTTGAACATGGCAAACTGTGTGTGTGTGTGGGGGGGGGGTCATCTTGCTTTGTTCGCCAGCATCAAAAAGTACGACATGCTGTTCATTGTAACTGCTGGCAAATTGCTATGTAAGAGGAATAAACCCTTTTGGGATATGCTGTTCGAAGAAAATAATCATTTTAAGGGCGTAACAGAAAATCATGTCTGAAGTGTTTTATTTCTTAATATATTTCTCAGCTGTAGTATTTGCTAGTTATTGTGATTCATTACCATTGAGTATTTCATATTTAAATAATATTGGCTGACTTTTTTTCGTGGTCTATCAGATATATTCCATTCAGCTACTTGTCTTTGACTCATTCAGTGTCATCCTAGCTGAATGGAATATATCTGATAGACCACGATAAAAAGCGAGACGATATTATTATTATTATTATTATTATTATTATACATACACACTCTCTTTTCCAGTTTTTCGATGTCCGTTGGTATGTTCTTCTCTTGTAAACAGAGAAGAACCATCAGGGCCTTCTAGGCGTTCAGAGATGACTCAAACATACCAGCATTTCAAATATTATATTTAATTTATTTAATTCTTTCATAATTTCATGATGGGGCGGCACGGTGGTGTAGTGGTTAGTGCTGTCGCCTCACAGCAAGAAGGTCTGGGTTCGAGCCCTGTGGCCGGCGAGGGCCTTTCTGTGCGGAGTTTGCATGTTCTCCCCGTGTCCGCGTGGGTTTCCTCCGGGTGCTCCGGTTTCCCCCACAGTCCAAAGACATGCAGGTTAGGTTAACTGGTGACTCTAAATTGACCGTAGGTGTGAATGAGAGTGTGAATGGTTGTCTGTGTCTATGTGTCAGCCCTGTGATGACCTGGCGACTTGTCCAGGGTGTACCCCGCCTTTCGCCTGTAGTCAGCTGGGATAGGCTCCAGCTTGCCTGCGACCCTGTAGAACAGGATAAAGCGGCTAGAGATAATGAGATGAGATAATTTCATGATAATTATTCTATTCCAATTCAAATTTGGCCTCATTTTCAATCAAATTTGCTTCAGAAATGAAAGGGTTACCGTTTTGAAAATAGTAAAATCGAGCTATCCAGTGGTATTGTTTGTTTTGTTTGTTGTCTGCAGGCTAAGAAGAGTTTAGAGTGGGCTCAATCATTGGTTAGGACTTCATTGCTGGGAGAGAAGGACATGGCAGTGTATGTTTATGTAGGAAGTGACAGATGAATTAACCAAACGAGGGACCAGAAATTTATCACCCTCAACCCTCTTGAAGGCCAACACAAGCTTAACTGCGAATCGGTGCTGTCAGCGTAGCAGTGAAGTCACCTTCCAGCTGGTGTAGCGTTCATCAGTAGTGTTAGCGAATGCTAATAAAGTGGTCAAGCCAGTGCTATCGGGAACTACAGGCTAACGACTGAGAAACTAAGATTCCTGTTTCCAGACTCTTCTTCCACACACACTCAAAACAGTATTTTTCACTCAGACTTAAGTATGTATTTCTCTGTGTAATTTACTTAGTTACTTTTAAAATCTACATCAACAGCTACACACAACGGAGCGCTAATCCTTTACAAAATCCTTTGCTTTTGCTGTTGCTTTTTTGGTGTCTGGCTAAGGTTTGGCTGAGCTCAAGTCTCAGTTCTAATAGTAACAGTTCGCCACTGCTTGTAAATATGTCTGAAGAATACCTAAGGAAGTTTTGGTAGCCTTTCAGGTGTTTAACACGTCTTTTTCTTTCCCGGCAAACAAAGAAATGGTTCTGCGCATGTGCAGCAGAAAACTTTCCCACCGAATATTCGCATCAGCTCCGACGTGTGACGTCATGTTGTCTTGACAACCATGCAATATCGTAAACCATATTCAACACTTATTCTCCATTGGGTAGAGTGACGTAATACATGTAGGATAAGCGATATGCTAACAATATTGCGTGCTATCAAACCAAATGAATGAAACCCGCTAGAAGGGAATAGAACACGTTTTTAATCCATCGAAAAAGTGTCCTGTATACATAATAATAAAAAAATATTTTTGCTGATCCCTGCCTGAACACTTTTGGATGCTAGGTACAAAGATTAGCTGTGGAACAGTGGAACGTGTGTAGGCCAGAGCTGCCCTTTCCAGCCTATAGCACCATCTTCCCCTGACTACTCTCAACGTGCCTCTTTACATTCCTCTTTTCTGAAATGGTGTGTACTTAATCCCCGGATTTCCACATTCCTGAAGACTCCTTGCCCTAAAAACAGATCTGCAAGTTTATTTCCACACACGTACATGTATTTTCCCAGTTCTATTCTACTTTTGCCATCTGAAGAAAATCTTTGTCCAGTTTCTTTTGTTGTTGCTGTTGCTGTGTTTTTGCTTATTTTCCAAAACGCTGGCATCTTTACCATAAAGCTTGTGCTCCATCGACCAGAAGATTGACCTCAAACCCCACTTTAAAGCATGGCACATTATTTCCGTTTCACAGAGGTATGATGAAGAATGAAAAGCAGCTGCTTTTCATATTATTGTTGTGAAACTTTCCCAGGCAGACCACAGCAAGCCACAATGCCGCAAAGGCACGACATGTCCTAACATGCACATTATTACAATAAATCCAGAAAGAAATGATATATGGCATATGTGAATCAGAAAAGTGAGTATACAGACTATCGAGATGTTAGTGGATTTATCGGGTGATGTGCAAAATGTCTATTTCATTAATGACTCAAGATCTGATGTACTGTCACACAATGGGTGTATTATGAGAAGCTTGATCAGATCAGTGCAGGATGGAAAATCAGAGCAAGAAAATGATTAATAAGCCAGGAGAAGTGATGATTGTGTTGATTCAACCTCCGCTATCAGAATTATTGTAAAAAACAGTTCCTGATCTACAAGTGAATCAAGTGCATCAAGTCATTACTTGGAGGCTTAAGAAATCCTTTTAATATCCATCCTATTGAATGACTTTTTACTCACCTTTTACACTTACACCATGACGGAGGGAAGAATGGTTTCTGTGTGGTTTCAGTTGTAGGCAATTCTCTGCAACTTATTTTTAGTCATCACCAACTGGGCTGCAGACCTGATCAGGTATATGTAAATTTCTGACCTATTTCCCCGGGAAAGTTAAGAAAAAACCACAATAGATAAGACTAGAGTGAGACTGTGACTAAAGTCACAAGAATTTGCTCTAGCTGTTACAAACCGGGACGTCTGGTCGCCGTACCCTGTAGATCCGGAACGGTAGGAGACAGTGATGAAAAGTTACACCCTGCCGCCCTGAACAAAATAAAAAACTGATTGAAAACATCATGAAAATTGATAGAGTTATACAGTGTCTTGCAAAAGTATTCATCCCCCTTGGTGTTTGTCCCGTTTTGTCGTATTACAAGCTGGAATTAAAATGAATTGTTGGAGGGTTAGCACCATTTGATTTACACAGCAGGCCTACCACTTTAAAGGTGCACTTTTTTTTTATTGTGACACAAACAATAATTAAGATGAAAAAAAAAAACAGAAATCTGGAGTGTGCATAAGTAATCCCCCCCCAAAGTCAATACTTTGTAGAGCCACCTTTTGCTGCAATTCCAGCTGCAAGTTTCTTGGGGTGTGTCTCTATTAGCTTAGCACATCTAGCCACTGGGATTTTTGCCCATGTCTCAAGGCAAAACTGGTCCAACTCCTTCAAGTTAGCTGGGTTGCGTTGGAGTACAGCAATCTTCACGTTATGCCACAGATTCTCAATTGGATTGATGTCTGGACTTTGACTAGGCCGTTCCAAGACATTTAAATGTTTCCCTTTAAACCACTCCAGTGTAGCTTTAGCAGTATGTTTAGGGTCATTGTCCTGCTGGAACATGAACCTTCGTCCCAGTCTCAAACCTCTGGCTGACTCAAACAGGTTTTCTTCCAGAATCACCCTGTATTTAGTGCCATCCATCTTTCCTTCAGTCCTGACCAGCTTTCCTGTCCCTGCAGATGAAAAACATCCCCACAGCATGATGCTGCCACCACCATGCTTCACTGTAGGAATGGTGTTCTCAGGATATTCGGTTCGCGCCACACATGACATTTCCCATGATGACCAAAATGTTCAATTTTAGTCTCATTTGACCAAGAATCTTCTTCCATGTGTTTGGGGAGTCTGCCACATGCTGTTGGGCAAACTTTAAACATGTTTCCTTATTTTCTTTCTTTAAGCAATGGCATTTTCCTGGCCACTCTTCCGTAAAGCCCCGCTCTGTGGACTGTAAAGCTTAAAGTGGTCCTATGGACAGATACTCCCATCTCCGCTGTGGATCTTTGCAGCTCCTTCAGTGTTATCTTTAGTGTCTTTGTTTTATCTCTGATTATTGCCCTCCTTGCCCGGTCTGTGAGTTTTGGTGGGTGGCCTTCTCTTGTCAGGTTTGTAGTGGTGCCATATTCTTTCCATTTTGCTATAATGGACTTAATGGAGCTCCGTGGGATATTCAAAGTTTGGGATATTTTTTATAACCCAACCTTGATCTATACTTCTCCACAGCTTTGTCTCTGACCTGTTTGGAGGCTCCTTGGTTTTCATGTTGCTTGCTTAGTCATATTGCAGAGTCAGGGTCCTTCCAGAACAGGTTGATTTATACAGACATCATGTGACAGATCATGTGACACTTTGATTGCACACAGGTGGCTCTTAATCAACTAATTATGTGACTTATGAAGTGAATTGGTTGGACCAGATCTTAGGAGTTTTGTATGAAAGGGGGTGAATACCTATGCACACTCCAGATTTCTGGGGGTTTTTTTTTCATCATAATTATTGTTTGTGTCTCATCTCATCTCATTATCTCTAGCCGCTTTATCCTTTTCTACAGGGTCGCAGGCCAGCTGGAGCCTATCCCAGCTGACTACGGGCGAAAGGCGGGGTACACCCTGGACAAGTCGCCAGGTCATCACAGGGCTGACACATAGACACAGACAACCATTCACACTCACATTCACACCTACGCTCAATTTAGAGTCACCAGTTAACCTAACCTGCATGTCTTTGGACTGTGGGGGAAACCGGAGCACCCGGAGGAAACCCACGCGGACACGGGGAGAACATGCAAACTCCGCACAGAAAGGCCCTCGCCGGCCACGGGGCTCGAACCCGGACCTTCTTGCTGTGAGGTGACAGCGCTAACCACTACACCACTGTGCCGCCCATTGTTTGTGTCACAATAAATAAAAAAAAATGCACCTTTAAAGTGGTAGGCATGTTGTGCAAATCAAATGGTACTAACCCTCCAACAATTCATTTTAATTCCAGCTTGTAATGTGATAAAACAGGACAAACACGGGGGGGGGGGGGGGGGGGATACTTTTGCAAGACACTGTAAGTGATTGAAAAAAAAAAAGCCTGTTTTTTCATGGATAATTCTGGATTGATGATCTGGATCAGCATGAAAAGTTATAGCAACTTAATTAAGCCCAGAGGTATTCTTTATGTGAAATTTGGTGATGATTGGTTGAAAACTGAGGGAGGAGTAGCATCCTAAAAATGTTTTATGAAGAAGAAGAAAGTAGAATGATCCTGAGTCAGAGTAACAATTTTTGCCAGTGCTGCGAGCGCAAATTACGGTTACAAATCACGGTTATTACTGTAATATTAATCCAGTATTTCATTCACGATTTTTCTGATACGGTACATCTGTCAATGACTAAATCTAATGGCACATCGAGCCTCAATATGAGACTTTAAAAAAGGAAGAAAAGCCCATGTGCCTTGGTCAAGAGACACGTTCGTCAGTTAGATCTGACTATCATGAGTCACTGATCAGCCAATAACCAAAAAACACTATTGTCCTGATATCAAAGGGGAATTCTGGCTCCTAAGGGAAAGGGAAAACAGAAAACAGAAATAACTCTCATTCATTTTCTCATTATCTGTAGCCGCTTTATCCTGTTCTACAGGGTTGCAGGGAAGCTGGAGCCTATCCCAGCTGACTACGGGGTGTACCCCGCCTTTCGCCCGTAGTCAGCTGGGATAGGCTCCAACTCGCCTGCGACCCTGTAGAACAGGATAAAGCGGCTAGAGATAATGAGATGAGATATTGTCTGAGTGTTTAGTCTATGTCTTGTTCTTATCTAGTGTTTATACTGTTTATATTGTTTGAGTGTTTAGTCTATGTCTAGTTCCTATCTAAAATGTTTATACTGTTTATTTATACTGTTTATATTGTTTGAGTGTTTAGTCTATGTCTAGTTCCTATCTAAATTGTTTATACTGTTGATATTGTTTGTTTTTTTCAATTATTCTATTTTTATTTATTGCATTGCCTGTTTGCACCGTGGGTCAGAGAGGACTGAAATTTCATCTGTGCTGTATGTCGAGCATGTATAGCATATTTGACAATAAAGTTGACTTGACTTGACTTGATGTTTATCATTTCTAGAAAAGCCATTTGTCTGTAGGCTGGCCATTTTTTTTTTCAAAGTTAATGTATGACACACCCACGTCTCTTCTGTGAAATTGTTGTAATGCAGCGTGTTTCCGTCATGTTATGTCTGCATCGTTCTTCCTCCGTGCGACTTCTGACATCGGTGAGAGGGCCCGTCCCTCGACTGTGGGAAGGCATTTCTCTTTCTTGTTCTGTGCTCTGTGTTCCCCTTCACTTTCATCACCTTTGCTCAGGAAAGAAAGTACGATTAATCTCACCTCCTGAACACCCAGAAAGGAACTCGCCGCATTCAAACACTTTATTTTGCCCTCACACACTCACGCGCAACAGCAGCAGCACAGGAAACAAACCTCAGCCCGGAGTTTCTCTGCAGAAAAAGCTGAAGCCTGACTCACTTCTTTTTATCTCTTTTCATTTCTGACATCACTCATCTGCGTGCCGTTAGCTCATCTGCTCGCCTGGGCTATGTGTGAATCTGGAAAGCACTGTTATGACGGGGAATGCTGCAGGACACACGTGGATAAGCTGAAGAGACTCATCTGGGCGATCATGATCTGGGTCTCGATCCTTTCTCTGGGCCTGGGAGCCTCCATCACTTTCCACTTCATCTTCTGTCAGAAATCCAACACAGAGGTATGGTTTTATTCTTCTTTACTGATTACGATATTTGGCATCAGGATGAACGGTTGGACATCATGACCTCAGACGAGTGCAATCAGTGATTTTAGCAGCATTTAATAAATCCGGATTATCGGTATTAACAAATACTAGAAACAGACAAATCTGTTTACGAATTTTAATGAAAATGTAATACATATATATACACAATATTTATTCTCAATTGAAATAATCGGTATTGATCCCTGAGGCTGTGATGAAGTGACGGCGTGAGAGCAACAATGCAGCACAAAGGGAAACCGTGTAACAGAGGAAACACGTGGATTAGTGTAAGATTGCGCAACAGGTTATGTGCAAGCAGGACGTATATATCAGCACTTCTCACTGTGGTATATTTTTAAAGGTTTGGACCAAATGAATTGCAGAACTAAACAAAGCATGGGTTTCCCAAAGCCTCAACGCTAAGAGTGTCTTAACTAGGAGAGAGAGAGAGCAAGAGAGAAGGTTTATTGTGCTGCTCGCTCGACCGTTTAATGATGATCTTTGTGCTGCGATGCTTTTGGGAAACTCAGCACAGGTTTTTCTTTACGATAAATGAATAAAATCCACGTGATGGATTTCTGGGCTTATTTCAAGATCGTTCAGAAAGAAAGAAAGAAAGAAAGAAAGAAGGAAAGAAAGAAAGAAAGAAAGAAAGAAAGAAAGAAAGAAAGAAAGAAAGAAAGAAAGAAAGAAAGAAAGAAAGAAAGACGTCCAGGTATGACTGAATCTGGTTTTGGATTATTAAAAGCTCCAAATAATAAACAAAACAGTCAATGTCTTTTCGGATAATATACATATTATTGTACTGCTTGTAACAGAACTGGACAGTGTCCTGCACCTCTATGCCTTTTCAGTTTGTTTAAAATTTAAAAATTGTGAAGAAATGTTTCATAATCTCCTGACAGCTTCTCTGGTGATGTGATTAAATTCAGTAGTGAAATAAAACCTTTGCTCCCAGAGATTGAAAGGGAACAAAGTGTGCTTTTGAAACCATGCAAAAAAAAAAGAGACAGAGAAACACAACTTGTGCAAAGACAGACGCTATAAACTCAGAGTCGGTTTCAGATGTTCATACATTTGGGATAGTTGGATTGGTGCCTAGTTGTGCTTAGACTCAGAATGAAATCTGATGAACTATGGCTAATTTGTTGACAAAGACCCATGGAAACCTCCGTCTTATAACTAATACCAGTGGTTCTGGTTATCCCAGTGGAGTCATGGACCCTCACGGAGAGTCATGGACCCACTTTGAGAACCATTACATTTACATTCTTATCCAGAGCGACATACAACAAACCCAGAGCAGCCTGGGGAGCAGTTGGGGGTTAGATGCCTTGTTCAAGGGCACTTCAGCCATTCCTGCTGGTCCAGGGAATCAAAATGGTAACTTTTTGTTCCCAAAGCTGCTTCTTTAACCATTAGGCCATGGCTTCCATGCCATTCCCTTTCCCACTGGAGTATATTTGGGACATCAGCATGACTCTAAGTATAAATCTAGCACATCACCATCATCTCTCAGATCCACCAACACAAAACTTCCAGTGTTAAATAAAACTCTAAAGCCCCATTTTAGCTGTGTTTATATATATATAGTCCTTCCCACACCATGGTTGCATTGGGTAGTGCCAATCTCTGTTTCCATAGCCCTCAGCCTCTCACCTATACAGCTAGGGTTACAGTGTGGGCTAGTTCTCTGGTAACCACAAGAGTTTGACTCCCCACTCACATCTGTATTGCAGCATACCTTGCCAGACAGCAGTAGGTACCATTTTTATGGTGGTCTTTGGTATGACCCAACCTCAAGTAGAACTCGCAATCTCCTGGTCGAGAGGCAGACACACTAGCCACTAGGCCAACTCATGGTATACCACTACAACTGGCCTAATGGGGGAAGCCATGGTCTAATGGTTAGAGAAACAGCTTTGGGACCATAAGATTGCTGGTTCAATTCCCTGGACCAACAAGAATGGCTGAAGTGTGCTTGAGTGAGGCACCTAACCCCCAACTGCTTTGCAGGCTGCTGTGGGTATGTTGTACATCACATCTGTCAAATGCTTCTAATGTAATTACAACCCTGATTCCAAAAAAGTTGGGACAAAGTACAAATTGTAAATAAAAATGGAATGCAATAATTTACAAATCTCAAAAACTGATATTGTATTCACAATAGAACATAGACAACATATCAAATGTTGAAAGTGAGACATTTTGAAATTTCATGCCAAATATTGGCTCATTTGAAATTTCATGACAGCAACACATCTCAAAAAAGTTGGGACAGGGGCAATAAGAGGCTGGAAAAGTTAAAGGTACAAAAAAGGAACAGCTGGAGGACCAAATTGCAACTCATCAGGTCAATTGGCAATAGGTCATTAACATGACTGGGTATAAAAAGAGCATCTTGGAGTGGCAGCGGCTCTCAGAAGTAAAGATGGGAAGAGGATCACCAATCCCCCTAATTCTGCGCCGACAAATAGTGGCGCAATATCAGAAAGGAGTTCGACAGTGTAAAATTGCAAAGAGTTTGAACATATCATCATCTACAGTGCATAATATCATCAAAAGATTCAGAGAATCTGGAAGAATCTCTGTGCGTAAGAGTCAAGGCCGGAAAACCATACCGGGTGCCCGTGATCTTCGGGCCCTTAGACGGCACTGCATCACATACAGGCATGCTTCTGTATTGGAAATCACAAAATGGGCTCAGGAATATTTCCAGAGAACATTATCTGTGAACACAATTCACCGTGCCATCCGCCGTTGCCAGCCAAAACTCTATAGTTCAAAGAAGAAGCCATATCTAAACATGATCCAGAAGCGCAGACGTCTTCTCTGGGCCAAGGCTCATTTAAAATGGACTGTGGCAAAGTGGAAAACTGTTCTGTGGTCAGACAAATCAAAATTTGAAGTTCTTTATGGAAATCAGGGACGCCGTGTCATTCGGACTAAAGAGGAGAAGGACGACCCGAGTTGTTATCAGCGCTCAGTTCAGAAGCCTGCATCTCTGATGGTATGGGGTTGCATTAGTGCGTGTGGCATGGGCAGCTTACACATCTGGAAAGACACCATCAATGCTGAAAGGTATATCCAGGTTCTAGAGCAACATATGCTCCCATCCAGACGACGTCTCTTTCAGGGAAGACCTTGCATTTTCCAACATGACAATGCCAAACCACATACTGCATCAATTACAGCATCATGGCTGCGTAGAAGAAGGGTCCGGGTACTGAACTGGCCAGCCTGCAGTCCAGATCTTTCACCCATAGAAAACATTTGGCGCATCATAAAACGGAAGATACGACAAAAAAGACCTAAGACAGTTTAGCAACTAGAATCCTACATTAGACAAGAATGGGTTAACATTCCTATCCCTAAACTTGAGCAACTTGTCTCCTCAGTCCCCAGACGTTTACAGACTGTTGTAAAGAGAAAAGGGGATGTCTCACAGTGGTAAACATGGCCTTGTCCCAACTTTTTTGAAATGTGTTGTTGTCATGAAATTTAAAATCACCTAATTTTTCTCTTTAAATGATACATTTTCTCAGTTTAAACATTTGATATATCATCTATGTTCTATTCTGAATAAAATATGGAATTTTGAAACTTCCACATCATTGCATTCCATTTTTATTTACAATTTGTACTTTGTCCCAACTTTTTTGGAATCGGGGTTGTAAATCCAGCACAGATATGTGGTGTGCAACAGAACCAAATGTATAACTGGAAAGATAAAGCATGATTCATGTGCAGTCATTTTCATCCAGTAAAGGAAATACGATATAGTATGATATCCTGTAATGAAGCACTGACTCTCTAATCTCCTGTATATCAGTTACTCAGCTTTATTCTACCAGAAGTTTATTTTGCTCTTTCCAGACTCCACTCTGAAACACATTAGATAGATTTACTTTGAGATATATGGGCTGTAGTTAGTGAAGTGCGAAGGCACTTCAGTAAATGCTGTGATGATCTTAAAAGCATTACAATGGTGTACTTTTTAAGAAGAATAAAAAAAAAGTAGCTAAATACTGTGATTAAAGTCACAGTAATTTGCATTAGCTGTTACAAACCGGGGCATCTGGTCATAGTACCCTATAGATCTGGAACGGGCCTGCTGCCCTGAACAAAAATTTTTTTAAAAATGACCGAGTTATAAGTGATTGAAAAAAATTCTGATTTTTATGGAGCATTCCGGATCAGTGATCCAGATCAGCACCAAAAGTCATAGCAACATAATCCAGCCCAGACGTATTCTTCTTGTGAAATTTGGTGATGATTGGTTGAAAACTGAGGGAGAAATAGCATCCTAAAAAATGCTATAATAATAATAATAATAATAATAATAATAATAATAATAATAATAAAGTAGAAAGATCCTGAGTGAGAGTAACAATTTGCGCCAGCACTGCTAGCGCAAATTAATTTTGTATGATCTCAAGCATTACACTGTTTAGCTCCGAAAAACAAAAGAGCAAAAGCTTATTTTCTCCAGCGATATTCATTTCCCAGCGATATTCGACAGCATATTAATAAGACATTCTGTGTATAAATAGTGGCACAAAATACTGCACTGTGTTACGGCAGAGACCCGGCTCGGCTAGTCAATGATCTAGAAGATGGTGAGCACCATGGTGATGTTGGCGTTGTTAGTGTGAAAGCTGAAGCTTTGAAAGCCGATCTGTTTGAGCAGAGCGTACAGATGAGGAGGTGAGAGAACTGGACAAGACTAAAGAGCTAAAGTGCCACTGCATCACTTTCTTTAGGTAGAGAGTTAAATTGGTGGTGTAGTGGTTAGCGCTGTCGCCTCACAGCAAGAAGGTCCTGGGTTCGAGCCCCGGGGCCGGCGAGGGCCTTTCTGTGTGGAGTTTGCATGTTCTCCCCGTGTCCGCGTGGGTTTCCTCCGGGTGCTCCGGTTTCCCCCACAGTCCAAAGACATGCATGTTAGGTTAACTGGTGACTCTAAATTGACCGTAGGTGTGAATGTGAGTGTGAATGGTTGTCTGTGTCTATGTGTCAGCCCTGTGATGACCTGGCGACTTGTCCAGGGTGTACCCCGCCTTTCGCCCGTAGTCAGCTGGGATAGGCTCCAGCTTGCCTACGACCCTGTAGAACAGGATAAAGCGGCTAGAGATAATGAGATGAGATGAGATGTTGCTGTCAGCAGGTCATCCAGTGGGATTGTGGGTAATGTAGGAAAAGTGAAAATATACCAACATGTCCGTGAAGTTCAAAACTATAAATTAATAAACAAACAAACTCAATCTAATCATGAAGTAAACCTTTTGATTAATATCATTTCATATACTGTATATCTCAGGCAAAAGTCAGGTCTGAAAGACAACTGTTTTCTTGTTATCACAGTTACAAACAGCCTCTTTTTCCTGTCTCTTGAACATTTTTTATTAAAAATAAATAGATCCTCATGTGACTGAGAAACCAGAAAGCACAAACTCTTCTGTACTAAAGAATAAACCCATTTATTATTAGTCTTAAAACATGCGCCGAGTCTGCCGTATGGGCCCCTGCGTATGAGCCGTTACTGTCCAAATAACATCATGTTAGAATGAGCATATTAATATAAACCTATGATTTATGTTATAGCTAGAACTACTGTCAGACCTGCATTGTGTTCTATGCTAGTTTGGGCAGACCGCAGGACTGGACCACAATCCCACACGAATCGATGGTGAAGTTCAGTTCGGGTGTAAAGCCATAATAGAAACAGGAACAGAATAAGAGCAAGAAAATTTGGTTTGTTGGTCGAAAGCTAGCTTTCTTTTATCATGATCAAAATGATTACATGACAGCATGATAATGTCCATGATAATATGATAACATCCCAATGAGACCGTCAGTGACGGCGTAGCTCACTCCGGCCCCGTCTAGTCCAGAAGGAACGATATAAAGTGGGCCACCTTGGAGAATAAATGTTGTAAGCTATATACACTATATACAAGCTATATATATATATATATATATATATATATATATATATATATATATATATATATATATATATATATATATATATATATAAGCGATATGCACCCCAGGAATACCGACCTATTTGCCAGAAAGTATCCAAAATGGCAAGAAATTGACCGAGAAGAAGCAATTTTTGTTGAACTGCTCATTAAGGCTTAATTAGTCCATAACTTCATTAAGAATTGTAATGAAGCAAATCTGGGTAGAAGTTATATGCAGCCTAGGTACCCCTACCTTCCTGCCAGAAAAAATCTAAATCGGTGAAGAATTGAGGGAGAAGAAATGATTTGTATGGAAACTGCTCGTTAGGGATTGATTAATTACTCCATATCTTCATTATTAATTGCAATTATGCAAATTTGTGTAGGAGCTATTCATATGCATCCCAGATCAGACCGACCTTCCTGCTAAAAAGAATAAAACATATGATGGCATAAACTCATCACCTATCGGCTGAATGAATCACCATTTCGGTCCATTGTATTTGTTCATACCTTTAGATTTTCATTGACAGTGTTAAACACCATGTACTACTACTGAAGCAGAAAGTGCAAGAATATCCTCAATATCCTTCAGACTTGGTAAAAAATGTATGAAAACAATGTAGAAACATCGTTTTTGAAACTGAAGTCTATTTTAAGTCATAAGCACAGAGATTTGTTTTTCTGTTTGAGATCCTGATGTAGAGTCGTGTGAGACCAATATAAAGGAAAACCAATGATCATGACAAGCATCACTGGAGACATGAAGACTTGTCAAAACTCAAAGTCCCTCCTGTGCCAGGACCTGGTCTTCCCAGGCAGTCTCCTATCCCAGTCCTAACCTGGCCCTTAAGGCAGCACCGATCTCCACTTTTACCGCCCTCGGCCTCTCGCCTATACAGCTAGGGTAACCGCGAGAGTTTGACTTTCTCCTCACATCTGTATTGGTACCTTGCCAGATGGTAGTAGGTACCATTTTTATGATGGTCTTTGGTATGACCCACCCGCAAGTAGAACTCACGATCTCCCGATTGAGAGGCAGACATGCTAAGCACTAGGCCAGCTCGTGGTACCTGAAGACTTCAGATGTTTTCACTTTTCAAAACACACATACATAGACAGATGTTGGTTAATGCCAATATGTCAACTTAGGGTATGGCCTGAAGGTTAGAGAAGCAGCCTAGGGCCCAAAGGGTCGCTGGTTCGATTCCTAGGTGAGGGGAGTTGAGTGAGTGAATGAATGAATAGCACTTCCCCCTCCCTCTGTATTATGGCTGAAGTGCCCTTGAGCAAGGCACCTATCCCCCAACTGCTCCCTGGATGCTATAGCATAGCTGCCCACTGCTCTGGGTATGTGTGTGTACTCACTGTTCACTTGTGTGTGTTCACTGCTTCAGATGGGTTAAATGCAGAGGAGGAACTTTGCTGTGCATGAGTGGCATGTGACAAATAAAGGTTTCTTCTTGAACTCATTTGTTGCACATACTGTAAATCCCACAACATATAATGTATAAATGGTTGAAAAGTACTGCGAGCCGGCCTAGTGGTTAGCGTGTCCACCTCTTGACTGGGATATCGCAAGTTCTACTCACGATCGGGTCATACCAAAGATCATCATAAAAATGGTACCTACTGCCATCTAGCAAGGCACACTGCAATACAGATGTGAGTGGGGAGTCAAACTCTCGCGGTTACCAGAGGACTAGCCCCCCACTGTAACCCTAGCTATATAATAGGCGAGAGGCTGAGGGCTACCAAAATGGATATCGGTACCGAGGAGTACCGATTTTGGTACTCAAGGAGTTGGGTAGTACTGGGACAGGAGAGTGCCTGGGAAGACCAGATCCTGGCGCAAGAGGGACTTTGGTTGAAAAGTACATGAATACGTTACAAATTGTAATCATTATCAAATCTCTGCAATATCAGCGAAATAAAACACTTACAGGTTTGAATAATTTCAGGATGGCAACAGTAACGTTACTTAACATACCAACACATCAATTATTTCCCTATAACATCACAACACAGTGTTTTATTCCTTACAGAAGTTTATCTGACCCTTTTTTGTATGGGGTGTCAAGTGTCACCGGGCCCATTTCGTGGACGAAATGCATTTCGTCCTTCACAGAATGCATTTCGTCATCACAAAATGCATTTCGTCGGACGAAATGCATTTCGTCCATCAAGAAATGCATTTCGTCCATCACAGAATGCATTTCGTCATCACAAAATGCATTTCGTGATGGACGGAATGCATTTTGTGATGACAAAATGCATTCTGTGATGGACGAAATGCATTTCGTCCATCACGAAATGCATTTCGTCCACAGAATGCAGTATGGTAGATCACGAAATGAATTTCGTCAATCACAGAATGCATTTCGTGATGGACAAAATTCATTTCGTGATGGACGAAATGCATTTCGTCCATCACAGAATGCATTTTGTGATCACGAAATGCATTTCATCCCACGAAATGCATTCTGTGATGGACAAAATGCATTTTGTCCACGAAATGGGCCCGGTGACACTTGGCGCCCCATATTTTTGGAGGCAGCTCTTATGTCGGTGTCTTTGATGGAGAAAACTGATGCACGTGTTCACTTTATTACTTCCTTTTTCAGAATTCCCCTGACAGCACCACCGGAAAGTCTCCACTCAGTTCATATGACTGCTTCGGTAAGACACTTTTTGGCTGCTGTTATTTATTTATTCTAAATCCAAGGCCATATTTACTAAGTGACACCAGATACAAATTTCTGCTGCTACATATCAAGATCATAATAATCATTCTCTTTGCTTTTAGGCGAGAAAAATATAAGCAGCAGTGAACTGAATGTGGTGTGGCGAAAACAAAATGAAAACGTTGACAAAAATACTACAATAGAAATAGAGGAGGATGGCAATTATTTCCTCTTCCTCAAAGTAACCCTGCAGTCCAAGAAGCAAGGGGTTAAATACACGGTCACAGTTAAAAAGAAGCCACATGGTAACCATGCCACACGTATCACTGACGGCCATATCAATGAAACAAATAACTCGACTGGATTCATAGGTATACGAGTGCTTTTAACTCAAAACACATCAGTAACTGTTATCTGCAGCCCCACAGCAGAAGTGGATCAACAAAACACTTACTTGGGTTTGATCAAATTCTGATTCATCATACTGCCTTCCTGGATGTAACTTCTTGGGAGTAGTCTACACTTTTAAAGGCCAAGTCCACAATCATTATTCTACCAATTATGGAGATTGAGATGACCATTGTGATACAAGCTTGTTGGAATTCACTGGATTCGACCTGGTTTGAATAGGAGACATTTCCAACATGGCCATATTTCCACAAAACTGTTCACAAAAAAAACAATATCATAATATTTAATTTGATTCTTCATGGTTCTTCATGCTCAAGCTTATTTCCCCCCTCATCACACACACTTCGGCTAGCCAAAAGTCGTATTTGGACAAAGTTCATTTTTCATGGAGAGCTCAGGTAAATCTGTCCTTTAGAGGTACCACTGTGATTTTACACATTACATTACATCACAGGCATTTAGCAGATGCTCTTATCCAGGTATGATGGACAACATACCTAGAGGCAACAGTGATGACCAATGCACCACCAACCTACAAAATAACAGACATGTCTATGATTTTTACAAGCAGATTTTAATTGCTGCTACATAATAATAATAATAATAATAATAATAATAATAAACTTCATCAGGCACAGGGTCTCAAAAGCTAACACTTATTTACATGAAAGCTGTGCAAAACATAAATATAAATGAATGGCAAATACAAGGGATCCAACCCAACATGCTGTACATGCTGTACATCCAACCCACGGGATCCAACCCAGCCCAACATGCTGTACATTCAATTCATGGGATCCAACCCAACTCAACACACTGTACATCCAACCCATGGAATCCAACCCAACCCAACATACTGTACATCCAACCCTTGGGATCCAGCCCAATGCAACATGCTGTACATCCAACCCACAGGATCCAACCCAACATGCTGTAGCTCCAACCCAACCCAACATGCTGTACATCCAACCCAAGGGATCCAACCCAACCCAACATGCTGTACATCCAACCCAAGGCATCCAACCCAACGCAACATGCTGTACATCCAACCCACGGGATCCACCCCAACATGCTGTAGCTCCAACCCAACCCAACATGCTGTACATCCAACCCAAGGGATCCAACCCAACCCAACATGCTGTACATCTAACCCAAGGGATCCAACCCAAGTCAACATGCCATACATCCAACCCATGGGATCCAAACCCAACGCAACATGCTGTACATCCAACCCATGGGATCCAACCCAACATGCTGTACATCCAACCCAAGAGATCCAACCCAACCCAACATGCTGTACATCCAACCCAAGAGATCCAACCCAACCCAACATGCTGTACATCCAACCCAAGGCATCCAACCCAACATGCTGTACATCCAACCCAAGGGATCCAACCCAAGTCAACATGCCATACATCCAACCCAAGGGATCCAAACCCAACGCAACATGCTGTACATCCAACCCATGGGATCCAAACCCAACCCCACATGCTGTACATCCAACCCATGGGATCCAAACCCAACGCAACATGCTGTACATCCAACCCAAGGGATCCAACCCAACCCAACATGCTGTACATCCAACCCAAAGGATCCAATCCAAGTCAACATGCCATACATTCAACCCATGGGATCCAAACCCAACCCCACATGCTGTACATCCAACCCAAGGGATCGAACCCAATGCAACATGCTGTACATCCAACCCACGGGAGCCAACCCAACCCCACATGCTGTACATCCAACCCAAGGGATCGAACCCAATGCAACATGCTGTACATCCAACCCATGGGATCCAACCCAACCCAACATGCTGTACATCCAACCCACGGGATCCAACCCAACCCAACATGATGTAGCTCCAACGTAACCGAACATGATGTACATGTCTGTGTGTATAGAACACTTTTGGCAGCCATAGAACAATGGATCCTCTGATAGGGTCTCTCATATTTACATTTTACTTCATTTCCATATTGTGCTCACAAATAAAATGAAATCAGTTAAATGTCCTATTGGCATAAAACCTTACCTGTGTAGGCTAATAACCTGCTGGATGTTTTCATTTTATAGAATTTATCTCTTGTGTTTTTCCTGGTATTATTACATTATAGCTCCCGTCCATATCAGTGTGTATTTAGGAGTGCAAAATACACAGAATTCAGCACTACCCACTTTTTTTTCTTTACCTGTAACCTAGTAGGCCATGATACAGACTTTATTAGAAAGAATCTTGTCCAAGCTAACAGTAAAAGGAGTTGTTGTTGTTGTTGTTGTTGTTGTTGTTGTTGTTTTTTAAATTCCAGCTGCATGTGCAATGTGTTTTCAAAATTTTGCAAAATGAATGTATTTTTTCTTTATGAATCAGTTCACAGTGCTATTGTACACAATTTCTCTAGTTTTAATTTCTTTCGTGATGTGCACTGATTTGTACTGATGGTGAAAACGGCACTGTTCCGGTTTATTATATACATCAACGTAATAGCAGAGCTAATGTTTTTTGGTTCACTAAAAATGAGTGATATTCTGTATATATATTTGAATTCTTTGTTTATATTATGTTTTGCTTAATTTATTTTTTCGTTCATTAATGCTGATCATTCAAAATGTACATAGTTCCTTTTAAACAATTTCAACATGTCAGTATGAATGTATTATTGTTAAGACCTGGCAGGTTACTCATCTTGTTGCACACATGAATGTATAGTCCTTTTTTAATGAATGAAAAAAATGATTAAAATGATAAGACAACATAACATGTCGGTGTCTAATCTTTCTTTCCTTCTTCCCTTTTTAAAAGCATCTAAAAGTTCTTTTACACTGGGATATAAACTCACTTTATGCTGCGTATCAGACTCCTATCATCATTCATCTGCTCCCTGTGGATTTTTCCACACACACACACATCACATTATCTCTAGCTGCTTTATCCTTCTACAGGGTCGCAGGCGAGCTGGAGCCTATCCCAGCTGACTACGGGCGAAAGGCGGTGTACACCCTGGACAAGTCGCCAGGTCATCACAGGGCTGACACATAGACACAGACAACCATTCACACTCACATTCACACCTACGCTCAATTTAGAGTCACCAGTTAACCTAACCTGCATGTCTTTGGACTGTGGGGGAAACCGGAGCACCCGGAGGAAACCCACGCGGACACGGGGAGAACATGCAAACTCCACACAGAAAGGCCCTCGCCGGCCCCGGGGCTCGAACCCGGACCTTCTTACTGTGAGGCGACAGCGCTAACCACTACACCACCGTGCCGCCCCCTGTGGATTTTTTGTTGATGTAATTGTTTTTTCTCAGTTTAAATACCATCTGTTTTCCATGTTAAAGAGGATATGCCACTGACTTTTATATTATTCCCTGATTCACTTTTATAAAGTTTTACACCTTGATTCTATTTTCTCATGCCGTTTTAACATGGCATGAAAACCCTATAGGATCAGACAGGCTAATTTTGCAGCTGTGCTTTTAAATATTAATTCAATATGTAAATAGCTTCACTCTGATTGGCTAAACTCTTTAAACAGGGACTCGAAACAAGACGGCCACACCAACAGAATTATTTTGCGACAGTCTTCACATTGCTGTTTTTATGATCCCAAAACAATACACATGGGGCGGCACGGTGGTGTAGTGGTTAGCGCTGTCGCCTCACAGCAAGAAGGTCCGGGTTCGAGCCCCGTGGCCGGTGAGGGCCTTTCTGTGCGGAGTTTGCATGTTCTCCCCGTGTCCGCGTGGGTTTCCTCCGGGTGCTCCGGTTTCCCCCACAGTCCAAAGACATGCAGGTTAGGTTAACTGGTGACTCTAAATTGACCGTAGGTGTGAATGTGAGTGTGAATGGTTGTCTGTGTCTATGTGTCAGCCCTGTGATGACCTGGCGACTTGTCCAGGGTGTACCCCGCCTTTCGCCCGTAGTCAGCTGGGATAGGCTCCAGCTCGCCTGCGACCCTGTAGAACAGGATAAAGCAGCTAGAGATAATGAGATGAGATGAGACAATACACATATAATAATTTATTCTATCCACATTCACTGGATACGAGCAATCGCGCATTCTGATTGGCTACTCTACTACTAAGCTATCAGCTCATATACCGTGAGTAGAGAAAAAACAAAATGGCGGCGCATATTGCTGAACCAAACGAGGACAAAATAAAAAATCTACTCGAAAACAAAACCCAAAAAAGCAACAAAATACAGAATGAAAGTATTTGATGGTAAGAATGTATCTTTTTTTATTTTTCAAGAATTATTATTATTATTATTATTATTATTATTGCATTTTTTCACAAATTGCTCCTGTCATTTCGCCGGTTTGTTTACATTCTTCATCTTTAAGCATTTTTTTTAGACTGGTTCAAAAGATCAAAGAAGTTTGAAAATTACAGAACTGAAATGTCCAAGGAAGAATTAAATAAATGTCTAAAGCTGTTCTATACTTCAGCATGACAGCGAGACGGCGCTTTCTACAAAAAAAAATCCAACACTAAAGTCAATTTGTGCCGCCATCGATAGGTTTTTAAGAAGAACGGCTAAGCGGGAATTATTTTGTCGGATGTTTTGTATGAAGTTTTTATTTATCGAATTTGCAAAAAATAGAAATAAAAATGCTCTGTTTCTCAAAGTCCAGTGAATGTGGATAGAATAAAACAGTTATTCCACTCAATCTCATTGTACATTGCTCTGGATAAGAGCATCTGCTAAATGCCAACAATCAGCTCATGTACGACTCGATTTTGAGGAATAACTTAAATAATTTGTGTGCCCTGTTACATCCCTAACACTGGATACACTACCCTGAAGTGGTGATAAAGAACCCTGGGTAATGTTAGTGCATACAGGAGTCACCTTGGTGCATGGTGGCTAACAAATTTAATTCAGGTAATTCAGGTAATGTTACCTGAGGGCTTTGTGACTGGTCATGCAGGTGACCTAGGGAAGCCATGGCTTAATGGTTAGAGAAGCAGATGTGGGCACAAAAGGTCACTGGTTCGATTACCTGGACCAGCAGGAATAGCTGAAGTGCCCTTGAGTAAGGCACCTAACCTCAACTGCTCCCCAGGCTGCTCTGGGTATGTTGTGCATTGCTCTGGATAAGAGCGTCTGCTAAATGCCATTAATGTAATGTAACTAAGGTTCAGCCCAAAAGGAGAAATCTATTACAAAATACCCAATACAGCATTTGATTTTTCTGGGAATTCTGAATGTTTTCCTTCCAGTTTGTGGACCGGTGGTCAACTCCAACAGAGCTGGCACGGCTCCATCTTTTGGATTCAGATTGCTATGGGTGGTCATATGTTAATGAGGGGCGGTGCCATAAAAATATGAGAGGAGAGTCTACTTAAGGCGGCATGGTGGTGTAATGGTTAGCACTGTCGCCTCACAGCAAGAAGGTCCGGGTTCGAGCGCCGTAGCCGGCGAGGGCCTTTCTGTGTGGAGTTTGCATGTTCTCCCCGTGTCCGCGTGGGTTTCCTCCGGGTGCTCCGGTTTCCCCCACAGTCCAAAGACATGCAGGTTAGGTTAACTGGTGACTCTAAATTGACCGTAGGTGTGAATGTGAGTGTGAATGGTTGTCTGTGTCTATGTGTCAGCCCTGTGATGACCTGGCGACTTGTCCAGGGTGTACCCCGCCTTTCGCCCGTAGTCAGCTGGGATAGGCTCCAGCTTGCCTGCGACCCTGTACAGGATAAGCGGCTACAGATAATGGATGGATGGATAGAGTCTACTTAAGAAGCCTGCACTTTTATAACTGGCCTGTTCTCTTTAAATATTTTCTTTCTATGGCTGTTACAGACCCGCAAGGTAACAGTCCACTCTAAAAGGTCCCTGTCACACATCTTATTTCAAAAACAGCAAGAAAAAAAACTAGAAAGTTTTCCACTGCATGCCCTTTTTTAAGAAATGTTATGGATTATGATATGATTATTAACCCTTTAATCATTAGAATATAATAATAATAATAATAATAATAATAATAATAATAATAATAATAATAATAAAGTAACATTCTATTTATTTTTTGAATACAAAATTACAAAAACTATTATTTAGAAAATGTTTTAATGACACAAGGAAAACAGCTTTGAATCCAATAAACCCTCGACCAATACAATTGTATTAAAATTTCTCTCTCTCTCTCTCTCTCTCTCTCTCTCTGTATATATATATATATATATATATATATATATATATATATATATATATATATATATATGCAGGAAAGTCTTTTTCTTCCTTGATGTAATCAGCATGTTTGACTATCGGAAAGTAAAGAGTAGGATCGTGTAGATGAAAGGTCTCGCAGCAATTTAGTTTTCTACGGAAAGAAAACGCATAGAGAAAAATATAATAAAAGTAATTTATGAAAAAGTAGTATTTAAAACGTTTTTAAATAACAGCATTTTTAATTTTGTATTCAAAAATAATTAGAAATTTATGGAAAAAATATTTTTAAAAATCAAAAAATCTCAGAAATTTTATGGATTATGATATGATTAATCCTTGAATAATAATAATAATAATAATAATAATAATAATAATAATAATAATAATAATAATAAAAATTTAGTAACATTCTAATTATTTTTAAATACAAAATTAAAAAACTATTATTTAAAAAGTTTTAAATAATATTTTTTCATAAATTACTTTTATTATATTTTTCTATATATAGTTTCTTTCTGTAGAAAGCTAAATTGCTGCGAGACCTTTTGTCCGCATGATCCTACTCTTTACCTTCTGCTAGTCAAACATGCTGATTACATTTTTTTAAAAAACTTACGTGCATAAAGAAAATATTATTTGAGAGATTTTAATACACTTGTATTGGTTGAGGGTTTATTGGATTCAAAGCTTTTTTTTTTTTGCTTGTGTCATGTATAAAATATATATTTTTTAAAAATCCCCTAAATAGTTAATATTGCTCTATATGTAAAATGAAATAAAAGTTGTTGTTGTCACGAGTGACACAGGAGCTAAACCTTGGTGTAGGAGGGGGATCACAAGCCTTGCTTGTCTCACCGTGGCTATGAGTCATCACCGCAAACCCCCAACAGAAAGTATGAGTCAAGTGGAGGCTCCCACAAGTCATGAAGGAGCAAACGGTGGATTGTTTAAACATTAATAATTGTGCGTATTTATTGTACAACGTGCTCTATTGTTCATGGGCCCACCAACATGCCCCCCCCCCCTCACATCCATACACCATGAACTTATTGCTGAAGTGTGAATTCTGAGACCGCGTGTGATGTGTGATGTGATATGATGGGGTAAAATACTGTTTCACAACAATGACTCAACCATGAGACCCCTGCTACAAAGAGAAACCAAAATAATACGAGACTGAGTTTTTTGCCACATAATACTGTCAGCTGATCAACAGCTTTCGAAGAACGATGAGCTGTTCGAAGCGCCTCTGTCATACACATGCTGGTGGTACTTTTCCCATGCTATACAGCATGATGCCATTATTTATTCAAATGTAACAAGTGAAGTGTGTTGTGGGGTTTCCTAATTTTCCGGGAAACATATTTAAATTGCCAAATTTGTCCAAATGATGTCAAGCAAAAAACCACAAGCCTGTCCCAGGAGTACACCATGCTTCTCAAGAAGGAGCACTTTAAGCAACAATGGCATCTATGGTGACCAGAAGGTTCTGCTAAGGCAAAACCACCAGTTTGAAAAACTGCAGGAACATGAGGTGTTGTTTTTAAAGCTAGACTGCCTTTCAGATGTTTCAAGCGTAGGTCATAAGAATAATTTTCCCCGACACACAATTATTTTTGTTTAGTGGACTGAAAGCTACTGAATTTGAATCACAAATGTCCAATTTTATTAGATTTTTACATAGAACAATTAATGAATTTAAGGCCACATGGCTCTAAATTCTCCGCTATTTTTTCCTGCTTCACCATGACCCAATACAAGATGCTATGTCATGCATCACATTGTGGGCTTTCCCCGTTCACGCAAGGCATTGTGGGATACAAATTTGAAACAGGAGAGAAAAATGAAAGACGTGAGTGTGCGAATTAAATGTGAAAGACTGACTACAGGAACGGAAAGAAAGCGAGAAGAAAAGATGTTATGTTATATACGAAGGACAGGAAACGCAGGACCAAACTAATAAATATCGGCGCTCAGCGAGCACCTCGGTGTGATCAGCTGTTCGTTTAGCAACAGAATGATGGAACCGTCAGTGCACGCTCAAAGGGAAACCTGCGCATGCGCACACACACACACGGACTTCCTCTGTCTGCTTGACTGCGCGATTTCATGCACATTATTTGCTTTAATCCCCTCAAATTAAATAACTTCCCAGCCAGAGAACAGAATGGCCTGATATTTTGTGAGATATTACAGAAATAAACATATATCACAATGACCACATTTCAGAGGGAACTAAATTTCGCTGATTTTATGAAATCAAAAGGCCGTCTAGCTTTAAAATGGTTAATGGAATCTGGGGCCAAAGATAACCAAAACACAATCAACCCTATCTTTAGCTTATTCGTTCATCTTCAGGAAGAGCTTTATTAAATTATTTTATTTATTTATTGGTTTATATGATAAGGACAGCGCACATCAATGAACAACAGTATAAAATATGTAATGTAAATATTACGGAGTTAGCATAATTGCTAATTTTCATCCGTAGTCCCAAGGCAGCTGACAGAAAAGCAGAATGGGATACAAATACACATACAACACTACACTAATTAGGGACAGATACGATACGATATGCAGTCCGCCGAGACGACGATGACTGTTCCATGTTACTATCTCGGTCCTGATCATACTTCTCCATTTGACCCTGCCATTTGTGTATTGTTTCCAAGTATTAGGCTTGATACCTCTCCATTTCATGCTTTTCTTTGCTGTATCTTTGAATCTAAGCCGTGGCCTTCCCTGGTTTCTCCTTCCTTTGCACAACTCAGAATACAGCAGTTGCCTAGGTAGGCGTTCATGTTCCATTCTCTTCACAAGGCCTCGCCATCTGAGATTCATCATTATGATTATTCAGTTTCATGATTATAGTTAGGGACAGATACAGCATCACTATCCACTGTTCACAAGTCCAGGACAGTGACAGAACCAGCAAAAACAAATAACACAATACACAATATACAACAACATGGAGTTTTAAGGCTTTGTCACACTTAATGTGGAGATGGCATCTGACAGAACTGAGTGAAATCAAATCCACCTGGAAAACTTACTGCAGTCTTGTAATGGCCGTTGAAATTGTGTGCTCCAGTCCTGCAGGTGGCACTATTAACATTTCATGATGATTTCCATGAGTTGACTCAGGAATGCCTGATGGTGTAGCTGGCTTACCTGCAGAGTTCTCCCAGCTGTAATGCACATGACATGCACGTTGAGCCTTGGCATCTCATCCATTTACTCCGTAGTTAGGTCTTCATTTGGGT
The DNA here is from genome assembly GCF_027579695.1 of Neoarius graeffei. Classification (NCBI taxonomy): domain Eukaryota; kingdom Metazoa; phylum Chordata; class Actinopteri; order Siluriformes; family Ariidae; genus Neoarius; species Neoarius graeffei. The sequence continues at coordinate 11,007,400 of NC_083584.1, forward strand.
GGACGCCAACTGAATGCCGGTCAGAGTTGCAGTGCATCTGGTGTCTATCTCAGGAACACCAGGTGTGAAAAGCAGATATCAACCTAAATGGGATGTTATTATGTTGGCCAAACGTCTTTAAGTTGTGCTTCCAGAAGAAAAGTGATGCACATTTTAGGACACACTGGGGTTGGTACCCTCAAGAGGATTTTCTGCTTTTCTGCTCACCACGGTTGTAAAGAGTGATTATATGAGTAACTATATCCTTCCTGGAAAAAAATCTCGAACCAATCTGTCCATTTTCTGACCAATCTGACCGCTCTTATCAACAAGACGTTTGTTTTTTCCACCCACAGAACTGTCCTTCACTCACTCGATGAATGTTTTTTGTTTTTCGCACCATTTTTTTCTGCGTAAACTCTAGAAACTGTTGTGTGTGAAAACCCCAGGAGATCAGCAGTTTCTGAAATACTCAAAGCAGACCATCTGGCTCAAACCAACACCCATGCCACAGTGAAAGAAAGTCACACAAAAAATTGAGATCACAATTTTTCCCCATTCTGATGTTTGAACGTTGTGAACATTAACTGAAGCTCTTGACTTGCATCTGCGTGATTTGATGCATCAAGGAATCGGCTGATTAGAGAGCTGCGTCAAACAGCTGCAGGTGGATGGATGTCCACTGTTAGGGTGTTCCTAATAAAGTGTCCGGTGAGTGTAGTGTATATCTTGAGCAGAATGTAACTTTACAACGCAGCTGCTGTAGTCATAACCCATACGAGGGTGTGAAACCTCCGCAACTCTGCACTATCATATTTGTTTTTCGAAACAAGCTGTTGGTTGACTGTTTGGTTTCATTTTTTTATAGAACTGACTCAAGCATGAGCTGCTGCTCAGGAAACAAGCGACAAAGACAATGATTTCCCCTCTATCAGGGATTTTCATGTCATGATTACAGGGGCCTCAAGATGCTTTTTCAGTGGAATGAAATCTCCCACGCAGGCAAATACGTTGCTAATAATTACGCCACTCGGTGTCAAATAAGCAAATGCTATAAAGGTCATTCAGCTCCTACATCACACTCACACACACACCAGATCAGTTGACGTGATATCTCCTGTGGTGTGTTTCAATCTTGGCTGCGTCTTTGTATCGCTGGGCTGCAGAATGAGATCTAAATTATTGAAACATAAACACACGAAATCTTGCCCGCTGTGATATTTCGGTTTGTGTAAAACTCTGGTTTCAGACAATAACACACATGTGCAGTGAGGTAATGACGCACAGAGAGCTTTGTATTTTACTTGTGTGGGCACTGAGAGCAATCAAATTACTGTCACATGAATTCAACAGAGTATTCAACATGATTGTCACTTTTGCCCACTCTTCTGTACTACAGACTCAGCTGTGTTCCATGCCGGATGACAAAGACATGAGAGAAAAGAAAGAGAGGATAGAGATAAAGAGTGAGGTGAAACATGACCGAAACAGAAAAAAAAGTGTGAGAAATGGAAATAATACAGCTATGAATAGAAATTAAATAATGAGAAATAACGTTGCATTTATGGACTACATGTTCTTATTTTGGTAAATTTGTCTCCGTTACTGTAAAGGGTCGATAAGGCCGAGGCATGTTTGTGTCATTCTCATTCATAGCCGAATCTTGTTTTCACTCAAACTCTGTTATGACGATGCATTTCCCCTCCTGCTTTCGTTCTGGTCTTGTTCTTTCTCGGGTTTTGTTTTCTCTTTCCCACAAGTGGAACAAGAAACTGAAAAAGGTCCATGACATGCTGGATCAAAAAAGGAGAAAATGGACAAACTGTAAGCACTTGTGTGCCCCTGTGCACCTCTCCTAGATTCTTAGGCTACCCTTTAGTTTAAGAAGCTGACTTTGATGACATGAGATGTTGTAGATCAGTAGATAGATAGGTAGAGCAGTTGTGGTGGCATGCTGGATAACTGTGGGGCCAAGCTGTGTAGGCACCGATTATGTTTCTACCTCCTCTTCTTCTTCCTCTTCTTGCAACCCAGAAGCCTCTCTACCTCTCTTTCAACATCAGAAAATCTAAAGAGATGATTGTGGATGACAGGAGACAGCAGGGGAGTGGATACCTCCCCATCCACATTGGTGATTTTGAGGTTGGAAGGGTCAACAGCTTCAGGATCCTCAAGTTCCTCGGTGTGTACATCACAGAGAACCTCTCTTGGTCACTACACATGGACAGTGTGGTCAAGAAAGCTCATCAGCAGCTCTATTTCCTGAAGAAGTTTGGCATGAATGCCATCATCCTCACAAACTTCTACAGGTGTACCATCAAGAGCTTACTGACGGACTGCGTCACGGTCTGGTATGACTGGAACTGTTCTGTCCACAGCTGCAAATCAATTATGTAGATGGGACAGCACATCACAGCCAACAGACTCCTGGCCATTCAGAATACATTGCACCTGCAGTGCCAACTCATCAAGGACCACGGCCACCGAGCACACAGACTGTTCTCACTGTTACCGTCTGGCAAAAGATTCAGGAGCATAGCTGTACACACCACCAGCCTTAAAGACTGTTAGGCCTGTTGAGGGAAGCCATGGCCTAGTGGTTAGAGAAGCAGTTTTTGGACCAAAAGGTCACTGGTTCAATTCCCTGGACTAGCAGGAATGGCTGAAGTGCCCTTGAGCAAGGCACCTAACCCTGAATGCTCCCCAGGCTGCTCTGGATATGTTGTATGTCACTCTGGATAAGAGCATCCAAAATTGGCCAGAATAAAGATGCACTACCAACCATTTCTGCTATGACTGAACCACAACTGACTACTACACATCCAATATGTGACACTGTTGTATACACTTGCTACTTTCACCCCCTCTGGACTCCATTGAGGTGGTGGGTGAGAGGAGGATGTTAGCCAAGCTGACCTCAATCATGGATAACCCCTCTCACCCCCTACATGAGGCTGTGGGGGCTTTAAGCAGCTCTTTTAGTCGTAGACTGCTACACCCACGGTGTAAGAAGGAGAGATATCGCAGATGATTCATACCTGCTGCTGTCAGACTGTATAACATCCACAACTTGTAATGTAGCACCAATAACCTGTTTGTCGTTTAATTTGCACTACTTCACCACTACTACCTCTGCCATCTCTCATCGATGCAATTATTATGTGCAATAATATAGGCCCTAAACTATTTTTATGCATATATATATCTCATCTCATTATCTCTAGCCGCTTTATCCTGTTCTACAGGGTTGCAGGCAAGCTGGAGCCTATCCCAGCTGACTACGGGCGAAAGGCGGGGTACACCCTGGACAAGTCACCAGGTCATCACAGGGCTGACACATAGACACAGACAACCATTCACACCTACGGTCAATTTAGAGTCACCAGTTAACCTAACCTGCATGTCTTTGGACTGTGGGGGAAACCGGAGCACCCGGAGGAAACCCACGCGGACACGGGGAGAACATGCAAACTCCACACAGAAAGGCCCTCGCCGGCCACGGGGCTCAAACCCGGACCTTCTTGCTGTGAGGCGACAGCGCTAACCACTACACCACCGTGCCGCCTGCATATATATATATATATATATATATATAATTTATGTATATATGTGTGTATATATACAGAGTCTACCTGTAATGTGCAATTTTTCCGAGCCTCTCAATAAGGCAATTTTTCTATACTTTTTCACGGTAGATAATGCAAAGCCCTCTGTATTTAATCCTTCGTTTGTCTAATTTTTATTTCAGTTTTATTTGTTATCTGTTTGACATTTTCTTGCTACTGTAACATGTGAATTTCCCCGATGTGGGATGAATAAAGTGAATCTAATCTAATCTAATCTAATCTAATCTAATCTAATCTAATCTAATCTAATCTAATCAATCGTCTAATCAGCCAATCCCTCGACAGCAATACAATGCATAAAATCACGCAGATGCAAATCAAGAGCTTCAGTTAATGTTCACAATGTTCAAACATCAGAAGGGGAAAAAACTACACTGCAAAAAATTGAAAACTGAATTTGAGGAGAAAATTACTGAATACTAGTGAAATTATCTTGCTGCATGGACAGATATTTTTACTTGATAAGACATCTTAGAATACGTTGGTTGCAATCTAGAACGAGGTTTAATATTCTCAGAATTGGTGTCTTGTGTTTTTCGAAAAGGAAATGCGAAATCGTTTCAACTATTTTTTCAAGATATTTTCACTTGCTAAGACATCATTTTTTGCAGTGTGTGGTCTCAAAGTGTGACTTTCTTTCACTCTGGCATGGGCGTTGGTTTGAGCCAGATGGACTGCTTCAAAGAAACTGCTGATCTCCTGGGGTTTTCACACACAACAGTCTCTAGAATTTACACAGACAGAATGATGTGAAAAACAAAAAATCAAACATCGAGTGAGCGAGTGAGTGAGTGCACTGCAAAAATTTGAAAACTGAATTCGAGGAGAAAATTACTGAATACTAGTGAAATTATCTTGCTGCATGGACAGATATTTTTACTTGGTAAGACATCTTAGAATAAGTTGGTTGCAATCTAGAACTAGGTTTAATATTCTCAGAATTGGTGTCTTGTGTTCTTCGACTAGGAAATGCTAGATCGTTTCAACTATTTTCAAGATATTCTAACTTGCTAAGACATCATTTTTTTTTTACAGTGTGGAAAAAACAAACGCCTTGTTGATAAGAGAGGTCAGAGGAAAATGGACAGATCGGTGGTTCGAGCTTTTTTGCCAGGCAGGATATAGTAACTCATATAATCACTCTTTACAACCGTGGTGAGCAGAAAAACATCTCAGAATGCAACAGCAGAAAGAAGAACACATTGGGTTCCACTCCTGCAGCCAAGAACAGGGATCTTAGAATCAACAGCAGGTTCCTATTAAAGTGGCCGGTGAGTGTATGTACTCTGTATAATGTGATATTTCTATTTAAATCTAACCTCACTTTTTTTAAATTTCCCTTGTTTTTAATTTCATATGACGGTGGCTGGGCAGCACGGTGGTGTAGTGGTTAGCGCTGTCGCCTCACAGCAAGAAGGTCCGGGTTCGAGCCCTGTGGCCGGCAAGGGCCTTTCTGTGTGGAGTTTGCATGTTCTCCCCGTGTCCGCGAGGGTTTCTTCCGGGTGCTCCGGTTTCCCCCACAGTCCAAAGACATGCAGGTTAGGTTAACTGGTGACTCTAAATTGACCGTGGTGTGAATGTGAGTGTGAATGGTTGTCTGTGTCTATGTGTCAGCCCTGTGATGACCTGGCGACTTGTCCAGGGTGTACCCCGCCTTTCGCCCGTAGTCAGCTGGGATAGGCTCCAGCTTGCCCGCGACCCTGTAGAACAGGATAAGCAGCTACAGATGATGGATGGATGGACATCCAGGGTTGTAGTATGCCAGTATGAAGGGTGGAGAACATGCATGCTCTCTCTCTCTCTCTCTGAAGTCGTTTTTAAGTCACACTTAAAAGATGGCTCTGGACACGTACAGTAATGCATTTATGGCTGAGGACTACAATCACCACAATAACTTTAGGTCTGCAGTTGTCATGAACAGTCTTGGACTCAAGTTTCCATCAATGAACAGCTGATAACGTCAACAAAACAGACTTCATGTTAAAAGTTTAATGAATTTCCTGGTTTCACAGTTGCACTTTGTGACTATAGGACACAGTTATAGAAACGAGTTATTTATAATCACGCTATCTGTTATCTGGCTCCTCTCAAGGTTTCTTCCTCATGTCGTCTGAGGGAAAATCTTTACATGGGTTGTTAGTTTTTAGTAAGGATGAATCAATGTCAGTTTTTCATTTGCAATACAACACAAAGGCCAGAGTTCTCAGTATCAGATGTCTGATATCAATCTACAGTTACAACCTATAAATACATAGCATTTAACAGATGCCCTCATCCAAATCAAGTTTCAGAAGTCATAGTAATGAAAAGATTTTCCGATCTGCCCACATTCTCCCACACAGCCTGTATTACCTCATTTGCAGGCCAAACATGTCACTGCTACTCATTCGATACCAAAACCCACAGTTTTAACCCACAGCAGCTGAAAAGTGCCTGATGACCTATTTATATGACCAATTAATTGCATGACCAAATTCATGTTGTCAGCAAAGGAAATCTCACACACTCTAAAAAATAATGGGGCCAGTACTGGTTCTTCAGGGCGATGCCATAGAAGAACCTTTTTCAGGGCTTCAAAGAACCGTTCATGCAACAGTTCTTTAAAAAACCATTTAAACCCTTTGTTTGAGCAGTGAAGACAGATTTGTGTAAACATAGCCTATGTGTTGGGGCGCGTCATGGCTCAGGTGGATAAGGCGCCATACCATAAATCCGGGGACCCGGGTTTGATTCCGGCCCGAAGTCATTTCCCGATCCCTCCCCGTCTCTCTCTCCCCCGCTCATTTCCTGTCTCTACACTGTCCTGTGCATTGACCAGCAAATGGTAAGAGAATGCCAGGCTCTGAAGAACCTTTCGCATAATGTAATGGTTCATCACAGAGTTTTGACTCTCCATGGAACCATCCAGAGATTTGAAGAACCACCTTTATTTTTTAGAGTGCAATGCAAGTCATTGCTAGAAATCTCATCTCATCTCATCTCATTATCTCTAGCCGCTTTATCCTGTTCTACAGGGTCGCAGGCAAGCTGGAGACTATCCCAGCTGACTACGGGCGAGAGGCGGGGTACACCCTGGACAAGTCGCCAGGTCATCACAGAGCCGACACACAGACACAGACAACCATTCACACCTACGGTCAATTTAGAGTCACCAGTTAACCTAACCTGCATGTCTTTGGACTGTGGGGGAAACCGGAGCACCCGGAGGAAACCCACGTAGACACGGGGAGAACATGCAAACTCCGCACAGAAAGGCCCTCGCCGGCCACGGGGCTCGAACCCGGACCTTCTTGCTGTGAGGCGACAGCGCTAACCACTACACCACCGTGCCGCCCATTGCTAGAAATCCATTTTTAAAATGGACAAAAAAAACAAAGGTTAATGTACAGGACATTATACGAGTCTTATCCAGGGTGTATTTCAGACGCCCCCAGAAGAGGTAGGGAAGAAGCAGAATAGGCACCTTTGACATTGCCGTAACACAGGTCAAGTGTTTTGTTTTTCCTTGTGTGGCAGTTTACGTATTGGTGGTAGGTGCGCAGAGAGTCCTTCAGTGAACAATTATTAAAATCTCCCAGAAAGAATTTTGGGGCATCAGGAGAAATAGATTTGAGTTTTTGAGACAGGTGGAATATAATCTCTGATGCTTTGGCTGCGTTGGCCTGAGGATGAATATACACCACTGTAAAAAAAGAGTTGAGGGAATTCGCGAGGGAGGTAAAAAGGATGAAGTGACAGACAGAGAAGCTTGATGTCGGGGGTACAATGACTCTCTCTCACTGCCACCGATCCACTCCCACACCAGCTGTTCCGAACAAGGAGACTGACCCCGCCCCCTCAGTACTTTCCGGTAGTGTTTGGATCACGGTCCATTCTGAACGCAGTGAAACCAACCGGCTCCACCTCAGTAGATGGTGTATTGCTGTCCAGCCACGTCTCCGTGATCGCCAGCATGCAGACGTCTCGGTATTCGTGCAGGTACCTAAAATTTGCAGCGATTTCATCCGTCTTGTTCCTCAAAGATTGGGCGTTGATTAACAAACAGGTTGGTGGGGGAGTCAAGTTTTTGTTCTTTTCAGTCTTTGTCTAATCCCCCCTCTCTTCCCTCGTTTACGTTTTGGCCCATGGTTGTGAGGGCAAGCTCGTCGATAATTCGGTGCAAAGTTAAAAATCAATGGTTTTTGAAGTATACAGTATAAAAGTAAGTATACAGCACTAGCATAGCCAGTTCTTACTTTTATTTACAATCAGCACGTGATCTGGGGTGTATTCCAGAAAGCAGGTTTAACAAACTCTGAGCTTAATCCTTAGTGTTTCAGTTGGGAAACTCTGCGTTTTCAGTTCCAGAACAGCTGATCCGAGTTAATTCAATCAACTCTGAATATGTTCATTCTGAGTTAAGCATGTGTGTGAAAGCATAAGCCTAATGGCTAGAGAAGCAGCCTTGGGCCCAAAAGGTTACTGGTTCGATTCCCTGGACCAGCAGGAATGGCTGAAGTGCCCTTGAGCAAGGCATCTTATGGTGCGTTCATGTGCTATGGGAATTATGGTAAATACCAAACGTCGACATGGAAAGCACACATGAACGCCCCCTCTTGTGGTATTTTCCACTGGGCAACTCGTAGAAAATTTTGATACACGAGTTGCCAAGATGAGACGAACTTTAACCTTTTCAACATGGCAGCAAGCGGTACAAGACACTTGAATGGTAAGCATTGTACGCTACTAAAGTTTTTTTTTACTAGTACTAGTGGGTAGTTTTTGGTGTCTATGCAATGTTGCGTCATTAACAAGTGTAATATAATACGTTAGAAATCCGTTTCCTTTAAAAATGTGTTATGGTTTGTTTTTACCTATCCAGAACAGACACTATTGCTAACGATAGCTAACTGGTCCACCATCTTTAATTTGTCAACAACAACAAAAGCATGTGAACACAACACACTGGTAAATACCACTTCCCAACTGGAAAATATCATCTTCCCATAGCACATGAACGCAGCATTAATCTCAACTGCTCCCCAGGCTGCTTTGGGTACGTTGTACGTCACTCTGGATAAGAGTGTCTGCTAAATATCTGTAATGTAACGCGTGATGCAGTGTTGGGAATTATCACCCGCTACCTGCCAAATCCGGGTGATATAAATAGCATATACAAAGAAATAATGCAATTGTAACAGAACTATTTGTGACATTCCACAACACAGGTTGAATCACAAGCCTGCTTGTTCCACTCGGACACTTTAACGAGAACACGATGTCCTCATTAAAGTGTCTGCGTGAAATAAGAAGTCTCAGATTCAATGTGGCAACTTGAGCATAGAATGCTAACTACCGCTAAGCATAAAAAGCTAATGAGCATAGACTGCTAACTACCAACTGACGGTTAAAGAGAATTCCCTCAGGTCAAGCAGCCTGGGCTAGCGTTGTAGCAGACACGCAAGAAAAGTTACATCATAGGGGTTCAGAGGTCTGCAGAGAAAACCTCCCAGGAGACACAAACCAAAGAAGCAAAGGTCGAAAAAAAATTTTTAAATGAGATGCGGAGAAAAGCCAACAACGGGGAGTCCCATGAATGGTTCGTGGTTTCTTTTTAATCTGCCCAACTCATCAAATGAACTTCCATCAGTTTACAGTTGTGTGTATGTATGCGTATGCATGCAAAATATATATATAGAGAGAGAGTCAGTATTTTCCTTGAGTTTAAATATTTAACTTATGAAATAAAATAGCCTATTTACTTAAATAATCATGCTTGAATATTGTGTAGCTCTTACTGTATTACCAGTGAGGGAAAAAAAATAATAATAAAGCTTGTCTTGTTTCCGGGTTTCCCCAAAGTACGGTGTGTACACCCGTGGATGTATTCGGATTACCTTTAGGTTTAGGGGGTGCACAAGACAACAAATTGTCCTTGATGAGCTGTGTGCGTGCAGACCCCCGTCCAGACAAGACAAAAATTGTCATTTGAAAGTGTCTCGGGCGGCACGGTGGTGTAGTGGTTAGCACTGTCGCCTCACAGCAAGAAGGTCCGGGTTCGAGCCCCGTGGCCGGCGAGGGCTTTTCTGTGTGGAGTTTGCATGTTCTCCCCGTGTCCGTGTGGGTTTCCTCCGGGTGCTCCGGTTTCCCCCACAGTCCAAAGACATGCAGGTTAGGTTAACTAGTGACTCTAAATTGACTGTCGGTGTGAATGGTTGTCTGTGTCTATGTGTCGGCCCTGTGATGACCTGGCGACTTGTCCAGGGTGTACCCCGCCTTTCGCCCGTAGTCAGCTGGGATAGGCTCCAGCTTGCCTGCGACCCTGTAGAACAGGATAAAGCGGCTACAGATAATGAGATGAGATGAGATGAAAGTGTCTCCTGTCCAACTTTATTCCAGTGTGTTGAGAAAGTTTTCTGCATCTCTTTGTGTTTCGAACTTGTGCTCAGTGCCGTTGCGGTTCACGATGGGTGTAGCCAGGAAGTGGATGTTAAAGCGGATGCCCTTTTTTTTATCAGAGCCTGACACACACCACTGAAAGCCCACTGTCTCTCTCATATTCCAGATTAGGCAAAGCCCTCATTGCTGCAATTATCCTCGGTTTATCCTTGGAGTTGTGAAGTTTGATAATCACCGGATGGGGACGTCCATTCCACGACCCCAGGCTCCCGTGAGCCCGGTCAATTTTAATACGTTTTTTAACACCGGGGCTTGCTTCTAGGCCAAGCACAGTGGGCAGCCAAGTCTCAAAGAAATGGACAGGGTGTTTTCCTTCCATGCCTTCTTTCAGATTGGGAACACGGATGTTATCCCACCTGCTCTGATTCTCCAAATCATCTATGTTAACAGCCTTTATTTTCTTCTCTGCTTTGGCAAGTCTCCCCTCCAGACCGGTCACCACGTCCTCTACATCCGAGACTCTCTGTTCTGCCTCGGTAATGCATTTCAACTGGCTTTCCAGTGTCGTGGATATTTTTTCCAAAGTCTCCATGAACTTGGAGAGCTTGTCTTCCATTATGTCGCTAAAGTTTTGAGTCATCTCACGAATCAGAGCCACAATGCTCCCTGCCAGCAAGGTCTCACCTCCTGTTGAGGGCAAAGCTGCAGTTTGGCTAGTATTATCAGTCATCATTTTTTGTGAGTTAATTTTCGTTTGTTTCGACATCACTTGTTGTCGGAAGGGCACCTTTTCTTCTCGCCGCAGATTCTTACGCCACTTAATCAATATAATAAGCCCAAATGATAATAATAACTTATGTTAAATATGATTAAAGATGAGTGGGAGTGGGAGCTCTGTGTAAACACATCTTCTAGCCAGCCATCATCACGTGGTCCCCCAAGACAACAAACTGTAATGGCAGAAATTAGGAATAGTAATTTTTTAAACTCTAAACACTGTTTGAAGTGTTTTTGTTTTCAGGCATTTAGAAAATATCATAAACTTTTAATGTACTGCAGTGTACTGCATCAGACTACAATAAATTGAAATGTTATGATATTTTACATAGCACATCCTATCAGGCTCTCAGAATTTGTCTTGACATGAGATTATTTAAATTAATTATGTCACGTCATGGGCGGCACGGTGGTGTAGTGGTTAGCGCTGTCGCCTCACAGCAAGAAGGTCCGGGTTCGAGCCCCGTGGCCGGCGAGGGCCTTTCTGTGCGGAGTTTGCATGTTCTCCCAGTGTCCGCGTGGGTTTCCTCCGGGTGCTCCGGTTTCCCCCACAGTCTAAAGACATGCAGGTTAGGTTAACTGGTGACTCTAAATTGACCGTAGGTGTGAATGTGAGTGTGAATGGTTGTCTGTGTCTATGTGTCAGCCCTGTGATGACCTGGCGACTTGTCCAGGGTGTACCCCGCCTTTCGCCCGTAGTCAGCTGGGATAGGCTCCAGCTTGCCTGCGACCCTGTAGAACAGGATAAAGCGGCTACAGATAATGAGATGAGATGTCACATCATTAGGGGCGGCACGGTGGTGTAGTGGTTAGCACGGTCGCCTCACAGCAAGAAGGTTCCGGGTTCGAACCGAGCGGCTGGCGAGGGTCTTTCTGTGTGGAGTTTGCATGTTCTCCCCGTGTCTGTGTGGGTTTCCTCTGGGTGCTCTGGTTTCCCCCACAATCCAAAGACATGCAGTTAGGTTGACGTGGTGCGGCCTTGGGCTGAGGTGCCCTTGAGCAAGGTACCGAACCCCTGACTGCTCCCCGGGCGTTCTGGTGTGGCTGCCCACTGCTTTGAGCGCGTGTGTTCACTGCTTCAGATGGGTTAAATGCAGAGGATGAATTTCACTACGCTTGAAGTGTGCATGTGATAAATAAAGGTTTCTTTAAAAATTAAATTAAAAAAATTATTTTCTTTAATTCAGCTTCACCATCAATCGAATTAACAAGGAAAGGACACCCCCATGTCCGACAGCTGTTTCAGGCTCAGCAGGAGGGAGGCAGGAGGAGATAGTGAGAAAGTCAGGGTTTGTTAAAGAAAACCTGTCAGTGAGAAAGGTAGGTTCACAGTCTGTTACCGTGGCAACTGATCCAGAGTTTGGCTACCTTTCTTTCTGGAACAGAAAACTCAAAAACAAGTTGGATGATAATGTAACTTAAATCTGATGAGTTCAAATAGGACAAATTATCATGGTACACATTTAGATAATGTTCTTATAAATCAATCAATCAATCAATCCTGTCCTTAGGGTGGACCGATTTCTGCCTTAGACTGTTATTGGGTCTGAAGTGTACAGGGATGTTGTCTTTGTCAAAGTTCTTCCAGAGTTTCTCAGACAGTCCAGAAATGTAGGGAATTACAATGTTCTTGCGTTTCTTGCTGTTTTCTTCCCTGTCCGTTATGTTTATTTTTCTGGTCTTTACAAAAGCCCAGTTGAGATACCACATTTCTGAAGTTCTTCCTTGATGTATGAGGAGGATCTTCTACAAACACAACATCCCTGTACACTTCAGACCCAGTAACACTCTGAGGCAGAAGTCGGTCCATCCTAAGGACAGGCTACCCAGACACAAACAGGACAATGTAATGTACGCAATTCAGCGCAGTGAGGAATGCATGGACCTGTACATTGTGGAAACAAAACAACCGCTTCACAGGCGCATGGCTCAACACAGGAGAGCCAGTTCCTCAGGCCAGGACTCTGCAGTCCATCTTCATCTCAACAACAAAGACACTCATTTCAGGACTGCAATGTATGCATTCTAACCAGAGAAGACTGGTGGTTTGAAAGAGGAGTAAAAGAAACCATCTTCGTCAACCTGGAATGTCCATCACTGAACAGAGGAGGTGGTCTGAGACACCACTGAGACATCAGCCACCTACAATGCAGTCCTTGGCACACTTCCCAGAAAACTGAATACACATCCACACCAAAACTCAGCTGACTTCAATGACTCACATGATGGCAGAGAGCCAATGACCCAAAGATCAAGTCAAGTCAAGTTTATTTGTATAGCGCTTTTAACAATAAACATTGTCGCAAAGCAGCTTTACAGAATTTGAACGACTTAAAACATGAGCTAATTTTATCCCTAATCTATCCCCAATGAACAAGCCTGTGGCGACGGTGGCAAGGAAAAAGTCCCTCAGACGACATGAGGAAGAAACTTCGAGAGGAACCAGACTCAAAAGGGAACCCATCCTCATTTGGGCAACAACAGACAGCATGACTATAACATTAACAGTTTTACCATGAAGTCAGTTTCGTTGATGTTGTAACTCTTCATTGATGGAAACTTGAGTGCAAAACTGTTCATGACAACTGCAGTCCTAAAGTTAGCAAGTCAACTGTAGTCATGTCTGTGAAGATTCTCAGTCATCCAGGTCATAGTAACTGTGGGTGGTAAAAGAGAGCAACTGGACTTGCTTGAAGATTCTTGAAGACGTTTCACCTCTCATCCGAAAGGCTTCTTCAGTTCTGTCTGACTAGTAGGGAGTATCAGGTATTTATCCTCTCATGGATGAAAAGCTCATCTAAGGTGTCGTTGAGTCATCCTGTTGGTGTGGGTCACCGGGGGCTGGATGTGAACGGCCTCGAGAGTCATTAGGGTGATCAATGGATTGCCCGTTAAGGTGATCAATGGAATGCTGATTCTCTCTGTCCTCTTGTGAGTCACTGAAAACAGCTGGGTTTTGGTGTGCATTCAGTTGTCTGGGAAGTGTGCCAAGGACTGCATTGTAGGTGGCTGATAAATGATGTCTTAGACCCCCACCTCTGTTCAGTGATGGCTGTTCCAGGTTGACAAAAATGGCTTCTTTAACTCCTCGCTCATACCAACGATCCTCTCTGGCTAAAATGCGTACATTGCAATCCTGAAATGAGTGTCCTTTGTTGTTAAGATGAAGATAGACAGCAGAGTCCTGGCCTGAGGAACTGGCTCTCCTGTGTTGAGCCATACGCCTGTGGAGCGGTTGTTTAGTTTCCACAATATATGAGTCCGTGCATTCCTCACTGCACTGAATTGCATACACTACGTTGTCCTGTTTGTGCCTGGCTATTCTGTCCTTAGGGTGGACCAGTTTCTGCTTCAGGGTGTTACTGGGTCTGAAATGTACCGGAATGTTGTGTTTATAGAAGATCCTCCTGAGTTTCTCAGATAGACCAGAAATGTAGGGAATGACAATGTTCTTGCGTTTGTTCCTGTTATCCTCCTTGTCCGTTATGTTCCTTTTTCTACTCTTGAAGAAAGACCAGTTGGGATACCCGCAGTTCTGAAGTGCTTTCTTGATGTGATTCTGCTTCTTCTCTTTTCCCTCTACCATTGTAGGGATGTTCTGAGCTCTGTGTTGCAAGGTCCTAATGACCCCCAATTTGTGTTCCAGTGGGTGGTGAGAGTCGAAGAGTAGGTACTGGTCTGTGTGTGTGGGTTTCCGGTAGACCTCGATGCTAAGGCTTCTGTCTTGTCTAATGTGTACATCACAATCCAAGAAGGCTAGATTATTCCCACTGACGTCCTCCCGAGTGAAATTGATGTTGATATCCACTGCACTGATGTGCTTAGAGACTGTAGTCCTCAGCCATAAAAGCATTATTGTAAGAGTCCAGAGCATCCTCCAGGTGTAACTTTCAACTGTCCTCATGGGGCCGTCCTCCACAGGAGCGATGCGATGAGACTCCAACCAGACACAGGGCACCAGGATGGATCAAGCAGGTCCGAGGAGCTGAAGAGGTCAGCATCTCAATCTCAGGACCAACATGTAACTCAGAGGGACAGATTTGGGGGGGGAGGGAGAGAAAACACAGGTTGTTAGGTATGCCCTAAAAATGACACAAGTATTAAGTCTGTGTGGTAGGCTCGCAGAGACGAGAGTCTTGACATCAGGCATAATACACAACAATGGCATGTTAATATGGTTAAAAAATATCATGACCTGCTCTGGCTGGATGCTTGATTGGGATGCAAAGATCATCCTAACAACCCTCTAGGCTGCTAACACTGTTTCACACCCAGCCTCCAGTGACCCTAACTGTCATGCTCCGCCCCAGACATCCACTCCGGAGATTACGGATCTCTCACACCAGCGCCGATCCGGATCCAGGACAGGAATTCCTTCTCACCTGCATTCACTTCCTGGTTTTCACCTGCTTATAAATACACCGTTCTCAGACTCAGACCTTGCCAGAACATCTTGTTTGCTTCTCTAGTTATTTCTGTGCCTTTCTTGCTTCTCATGGTTTTTCTCTCTCACAATCTTCTCTTGTTTATGGTTTTTGCACTAGCGTTTTTCTGGTTCATGGTTTTCTGCACTAAGGGTTATTCCTGATTCATGGTTTCTTGCACTAAGGGTCTCTTCTTGTTCAGGTTTTTTTTTTTTTTTGCGCTAGCGTTTTTAGTCTTTGCCTGGCTCATGTTTTTGTCAAGTTGTTTGTTCTCATTTTGCCTGGACTATTTTTGCCATTTGTTTTTTGTCCTGTTTGTTTACCTTTTGCCATGCCCTTTCTTCCCTGTATTAAATCATCTTATTTATTGGATTACTGTCTGTGTTCTGCATTTGGATCCGAACTTCACCATACCTCCACCCACCCTAACACTAACACCTACAGGATGACTTGGAGCATCAACGACCCAGGTGACCTCCACAACTCTCCTTAGGGTTGTTTATGGTCCACTAGAGGATAAATACCTGGAACTCCCCACTAGTCAGACAGAACTGAAGAAGCCTTTCGGATGAGACGTGAAATGCCTTCAAGAATTTCAAGCAAGTCCAGTTGCCTTCTTTAGCACCTATGGTTAACTAGGGCGGCAACTGACAACTGAAACTCACTGGTTGCAAATGGGAGCACGCAGTCACGACACAATTGTCACAGGTTGCCATTGTCCGTAAACAAAGGTGCGATGCTGGCAGAAATGTTTTCAAAGACACTGCTGGTGAATGATGATTGGATCAACATGGAGATCTGGGAAAATTTTGAAGTGCGGAAGTTCCTAGGGCGACACAGTGGTGTAGTGGTTAGCACTGTTGCCTCACAGCAATAAGGTTCTGGGTTCAAGCCTACTGGCTGACAGGGGCCTTTCTTTGTGTAGTTTGTATGTTCTCCCCTTGTCTGAGTGGGGTTTCCTCTGGGTGCTCCGGTTTCCCCACAGTCCAAAGACATGTGGTTAGGTTAACTGACTACCCTAAATTGTCCATAGGTGTGAATGGTTGAGAGGAGAAAACTTCTATAATAATCTGGTAGAAGGCAAGAGGGAAACCACTACTGTAATGTCCCCTAGAAACTCTGAAGGACGTCAGAGCCGGATCTGCCATCAAGTGGAACACTAAAGAAAAGGGAGTTCCTAGCTATGTGTGGTGATGAAGAGATCAAGAGGCAGATAACTGTGGTAAGGAACAACACTGTCTAAGCAAACGGTGGAGAAAGTAGACAACAGTAGCTGTCCACTGAATATAACCTGTAAACCTACATCCGTTTCCAGCCTGTGAGTTAACTGTTATGCACCACTCTGGGGTTGTGACACAGGTCCTATTTTTGTCATGACTAGGGATTACCTTGTGTTGACCAACTTTCTTTGAACATTGGTCAAATAACCCCTGTCTGACTGGGCGTTGATGTGAAAGAGATCACTTCACTCTCGGGCTAGGTATTGGCACAAATGCCCCGTTTCGATACCATTTCCCAAGCTAACAAGTTGATTCGATTCAATTCAGTCGGAATGAGATGAAATACTGTGTAGCAAAAGTTAACCGAGTGTGTGGCATCTAAAGAGGGAGGGTTTTAGTACTTGCCTTTAATACTAGTCAGTACCTGTCTATTTAATTCTCTAGCTATGAAATTAACCTAGGAAACCATTCATTGAAAAAAATGCATATTAGCCTAAAAGATGGATCCATATATTTTACAGATTGAGATCAAATTGGACGAATTTTAAAGCTAGACGGCCTTTCGATTTCATAAAATCGGTGAAATTTAGCTCCATCTGAAATTTGGTCACTGTGATACATGTTTATTTCTGTAATATCTCAAAAGAAATTTATCAGGCCATTCTGTGGCTGGGAAGTTATTTAATTTGAGGGGATTAAAGCAAATAATGTGCACGAAATCACTTGCTTTGCACAGTCAAGCATACAGAGGAAGTCCATGTGTGCGCATGCGCAGGTTTACCTTTGAGCGTGCACTGACAGTTCCATCATTCTGTCGCTAAACGAACAGCTGATCTCACCGAGGTGCTCGCTGAGCGCCGATATTTATTAGTTTGGTCCTGCGTTTCCTTTCCTTCGTATATAACATAACGTCTTTTCTTCTCACTTTCTTTCCGTTACTGTAGTCAGTCTTTCACATTTCATTCGCACACTCACGTCCTCCGTTTTTCTCTCCTGTTTCAAATTTGTATCCCACAATGTCTTGTGCGAATGGGGAAAGCCCACCATGTGATGCATGATGTAGTATCTTGAATTGCATCATGGTGAAGCAGGAAAAAATAGCAGAGAATTTAGGGTAGGGTGACCAGACGTCCCGGTTTTACCAGGACAGTCCCGATTTGGGGTTGTGTGTCCCGAGTCCCGACAAAAGTCTGTTGGGACACGGATATGTCCTGGTTTTCGCCACTTGCGGCGTTTGCGACTGAGCAGCGTGGGAATCACTAGCGGAGAAATGTCTGCATTTACTATTTTGATGAATTGACAGGAATCGCAAACTTTCCTGGTTACTGCCCCCTGGCCCTGTGGCATGGGTGTTTATTTAGCCACATTATTCCAGACAACAGAACGGGTTGCCATGCAACAATAAAATAAACATTAACTGGCGCGAATGTTCTTTGTCTAGCAGCTAGCAGCAGTAATGCCGCAGCAATTATGCCGAAAAGAAAATGTACCTTTTCCAAAGATTTACAGGGCACCTACCCCTTTCTCCGAGAGGTGCAGAACAATGCGCACGAAGCCGACTGCACACACTGTAAGTGCTTTGTACTTGTACTGAGTTGGGTAGCCTATGTTGCAAATGCTGTGCGCTCCTGTGGGGGCTTTCCTCGGGCTGTCGCCCCTCTCCTCCTTTACTGCTGTTTTGTTTGAGTGTATATTTACGGAAGCCGCGAGAGGCCCTTCATATAATCTTTTTTTACTCACCTTGTTATCCCGAGATAACGACATAATTCAGGATCTCGAGAAAACACCACAACTAATTCGAGATCTCGAGAAAACAAAACCGTTATTCCGAGATCTCGAGAAAACAAAACAATTATTTCATGATCTCATCTTATTAAAAGACTTAATGCAATCTCTCCCTGTGTCAACCCCTGATCAAAATATCGCCTTATTAGGTGATCGATTATTCCAGACATTCTAATGACCAAAGTTGCGTCTATACAGAATGAGAAATAGCCCCAAAGTCAGCATATCACAAGTCTCTTGGCGCACCTGAATGAACCATTTCTCAGCTGTTTACTCGATCATGAAATAATTGTTTTGTTTTCTCGAGATCTCGGAATAACGGTTTTGTTTTCTCGAGATCTCGAATTAGTTGTGTTGTTTTCTCGAGATTCTGAATTAATTATGTCGTTATCTCGGGATAACAAGGTGAATAAAAAAAAGGATTATATGAAGGGCCTCTCTCGGCTTCCGTAGTATATATTCTCAAATCACTTGTCTCTTTTTTGTTTCTGTTTAACATACCATTCTGACAGTTTGGCCATATTGAACAGCTTGTTGGACCTTCCATTAAAGCGTTCACTTTTGTCCACATCTTCTTGCTTTATTCATTCAGTTGTGGGGAATGGTTAGTAAGGGTGATTCTGACCTAGGCTATGTTGAGGTCACATATCTACTTTTTAAGTTCATGCTATAGTGCATACAATTTTAGAGATATAGCCTACATGTGCATATGCATTCTTCTTGGTGTTCTCACAAACAGGTGAAATAAATCAGTTTAAATGTGGCCTATGGACATAGCCTGGCCTATTCTCAGCCATTACAAAATCTGTTGTCTGACCATAATTTAACTGATCTGTACACCACTATGCTACTAGATAACAAAATGCCTGTTTGCTTTATTTCATGTGAGATGTTGATAAATGTGAACTTCAACAAAATGATAAGAGCACCTCTCTGAGTGTCACGTTTACGTAAAAAAAAAAAAAAAGTGTGCATGCACGAGCATGGTCGCACGCAAAAGTGTCCCGGTTTCAGACTAGGGAAATCTGGTCACCCTAATTTAGGGCCATGTGGCCTTAAATTCATTAATTGTTCTATTTTTAAAAAACTAATAAAATTGGAAGTCTGTGATTTGAATTCAGTAGCTTTTGGACCACTAAACAAAAATAATTGTGTGTCAGGGAAAATTATTTTTATGACCCACACTTAAAATCTGAAAGGCAGTCTACCTTTAAAGGTCAACTAAGTTAAAAAAAAAATTAACTTTCATAATATGTTTATTCTTATCTAAAAACATAAAACCCGACTTGGAAGTAAAGCAAGAAAGTTGTTCTTCTCAAAATCGTATATTTTTAGTGAAGTTACAAAATATCCCTTTCTGATTGGACAACAGGTGATGACGTATGTTTCAGAATACAATGCAGAAAGTACCTGAAGAACTCCCTGCAGTTTTTGTGGAAATGATCAATAAGGATCGAAATAAAAGGGACACATTGTGTTGTGGGCGGCACGGTGGTGTAGTGGTTAGCGCTGTCGCCTCACAGCAAGAAGGTCCTGGGTTCGAGCCCCGGGGCCGGCGAGGGCCTTTCTGTGTGGAGTTTGCATGTTCTCCCCGTGTCCGCGTGGGTTTCCTCCGGGTGCTCCGGTTTCCCCCACAGTCCAAAGACATGCAGGTTAGGTTAACTGGTGACTCTAAATTGAGCGTAGGTGTGAATGTGAGTGTGAATGGTTGTCTGTGTCTATGTGTCAGCCCTGTGATGACCTGGCGACTTGTCCAGGGTGTACCCCGCCTTTCGCCCGTAGTCAGCTGGGATAGGCTCCAGCTTGCCTGCGACCCTGTAGAAGGATAAAGCGGCTAGAGATAATGAGATGAATGAATGAGACATTGTGTTGTGCATTGTTTTCCATAGTGTTTCACAACAGGTAATACGCCCCGAATGTGTCCTGCATCATGCTTTTTCATTTTTTTTTTTTTATCAGGTAGGGTAGGGTACATAAGTGACGCGCATGCGAGTAGAACATTTGTGAGGTGGTGAGTGATTGAGCTGAACGACATGGCATCCAGTTCCAGCGATATATCCGACCAAGATGAGCCGAGGAGAGGTGTCATCACTACTGTAGTAAAATAATAATAATAATAATAATAATTATAAAACCACACACAAAGTAAATTCATAAAGTACATTGAATAATGGTTGGAATTCCAAATGACCTATTATTAATGAAGGCACATTCTTGGCATTTCTTTGCTCTACAGGAAATTCAGACATACTGTATATCGGCAGCTGGCTAGATGGTTCTGGGAGTACCTAGGCCGTCATGTTCGCGTTCCAGTGCCATCCTGTGCAGTCACAAAGATCCAGGAGACCTTCCCATCCACTGAATATACAGGTTTCCAGGATGTGGTGTAATGTGGCAAATAAAGACGTTCGAATGTATACTTGAATCAGATTTATTTGTTCTAATGCATTTGTTAACCCTATAACAAAGATAAACCAGAGGTCCAAAGACCTGGGAAAAGGATTCACACAGCAATCCTTCCCAATCCAGTGTGGATACATTATATGTCCATAATCAACACTAACACTTGCCTGAAATAACCTCAGCAATGATAACAAAAAAAAAGAATAATAATAATAATGGGCGGCACGGTGGTGTAGTGGTTAGCGCTGTCGCCTCACAGCAAGAAGGTCCGGGTTCGAGCCTCGTGGCCGGCGAGGGCCTTTCTGTGTGGAGTTTGCATGTTCTCCCCGTGTCCGCGTGGGTTTCCTCCGGGTGCTCCGGTTTCCCCCACAGTCCAAAGACATGCAGGTTAGGTTAACTGGTGACTCTAAATTGAGCGTAGGTGTGAATGTGAGTGTGAATGGTTGTCTGTGTCTATGTGTCAGCCCTGTGATGACCTGGCGACTTGTCCAGGGTGTACCCCGCCTTTCGCCCGTAGTCAGCTGGGATAGGCTCCAGCTCGCCTGCGACCCTGTAGAACAGGATAAAGCGGCTAGAGATAATGAGATGAGATGAATGAGGTTCTAAACAACAACTTTTGAAAATTAATCCTTGTACAATTCGTGTTGGTACTACTGATATTAAGCCTGCTTCTGCAGTACGTAATTTAGGATTCTGGTTTGATACTAACTTTACTATGTCTACCCAAATATCTAAGTCTTGCAGCTCAGCTTTCTTTTGGTTGCATAACAGTAGGCGCGTAAGCAAATTTCTACCTAAGGATAAGCTGGAAATGGTTCTGCATGCATTTGTTACAACTAGAATTGATTATTGTAATAGTCTTCTTTATGGTTTACCTGATTGTGAGATAGTTAAGCTTCAAAGAGTACAGAATGCTGCAGCAAGGTTATTGACATCCACTAGCAAATATGATCACATAACGCCCGTTCTTCGGGACCTACATTGGCTTCCCGTTAGATTTAGAATACATTTTAAGATATTACTTTTAAGGCTTTACATGGTATGGTGCCACCTTATATTACTGATCTAATTAATATTAGACAACATGCGCGTTATTCATTGCACTCAGGTGCTAGCACTGTTTTACTATTTCCCAAAGGAAAAATGCTGCGCACTTTTGGTGATTGTTCTTTTAGCATGGCGGCACCAAAATTATGGAATGAGATTCCTGGCGAACTTCGCAATGTTTCATCCCTTGTTACTTTTAAATTGCGCCTTAAAACTTATCTTTTTATATTAGCTTTTAGTTCTTAGGAAATAGTCATTAGAATAGCATTATTCCATTGCTATCTTTTATTATTGTTATATGTACGTTCATGATTGTTGTTGGTGGAGTGCATCGTAGCCGTGAGGGAGATGCAGTGTTGTTGGTGGAGCCAGTGCATCGTAGCCGTGAGGGAGATGCAGTGTTGTCGGTGGAGCCAGTGCATCGTAGCCGTGAGGGAGATGCAGTGTTGTCGGTGGAGCCAGTGCATCGTAGCCGTGAGGGAGATGCAGTGTTGTTGGTGGAGCCAGTGCGTCGTAGCCGTGAGGGAGATGCAGTGTTGTTGGTGGAGCCAGTGCATCGTAGCCGTGAGGGAGATGCAGTGTTGTCGGTGGAGCCAGTGCATCGTAGCCGTGAGGGAGATGCAGTGTTGTCGGTGGAGCCATTGCATTGTAGCCGTGAGGGAGATGCAGTGTTGTTGGTGGAGCCAGTGCGTCGTAGCCGTGAGAGAGATGCAGTGTTGTTGGTGGAGCCAGTGCATCGTAGCCGTGAGGGAGATGCAGTGTTGTCGGTGGAGCCATTGCATTGTAGCCGTGAGGGAGATGCAGTGTTGTTGGTGGAGCCAGTGCGTCGTAGCCGTGAGGGAGATGCAGTGTTGTTGGTGGAGCCAGTGCATCGTAGCCGTGAGGGAGATGCAGTGTTGTCGGTGGAGCCAGTGCATCGTAGCCGTGAGGGGGATGCAGTGTTGTTGGTGGAGCCAGTGCATCGTAGCCGTGAGGGAGATGCAGTGTTGTCAGTGGAGCCAGTGCATCGTAGCCATGAGGGAGATGCAGTGTTGTTATGGACGCGTGTGTGTTTCTTTCATGGTCATGATGCGTTCGCTCTGTCATCATCTTTTCTATGTGGTTTATTTTTGGTTTGTATGACATTGGTGTGACTTAGTTTGTATATGATTTATTGTTCTGTTTTCGATTTGTTATGCGCTTTTGATCATTTTATGTAAAACGCGCACTATAAGTTAATTTATTATTATTATTATTATTATTATTATTATTATTATAGCTATGCTAAGTTTCTGGTATCAGGTAAGTAGTTAGTTAGCTCGAGTGCTAATTTTAGCAAGACATTTTTAGCCAACTGTGTGGTTGCTAACCCAGCTAAGCTGAAATTTATTTATTTTTTCATCATTTAGGTATTAATATTTATTTCAGTTCGGGTGAAAAAGGTGGAGAAATATTTCATAAAAAAGAAAAATACCAGCAAACTCACTACAGTCATTGCTGACATTACTGACGCGGGCGAAAAAAATGATTCGCCAATGAGTCGGTTACTTGAATCGGCTCGTTAAATCAGCTCTTTGAATAGGAGTCGACACTCACTGAGAAGTAACTGTCAAAATTCACGTGTTTATTTTCAGAATTTGACTGCGCCGATAAGGAAACTGGTACTATTGCATTAAGTAATCAGGATAAGTTTATCCAAACAATAAAAGGTGTGTGTGAGAGAGAGAATGTTGACAGAACCATTTATAATCAAGAACAGTAAGAGTAGTCCCAAAATGTTTCTGCTTCGTTATTATTCACCACTAAAGATAAGCACCAGGTTTTCAAAATGGCTGCCAGCATGAAGCTCCGCCCACAAAAGGAAATACAAATCTAACAAAATCTTGATTTTAGTCAACGTTTTAGTTTATAATTAATTCTCACTCAATTCAGTCCTATTAAAAATCAGATGTAGAGGTAAAATGCTAATGTTTAGTGTGAAAACAGCTATAGATAAAACACTTTGGGGTGTGCTGTTAAAGAAAAAATTATCAATAATGATGGGGTGGTGTGATGCTTTACCAGTTTGAAGTTGATTAATTTCCAATAACTGCGTGTCCTGAAGTACAACCCCGATTCCAAAAAAGTTGGGACAAAGTACAAATTGTAAATAAAAACGGAATGCAATGATGTGGAAGTTTCAAAATTCCATATTTTATTCAGAATAGAACATAGATGACATATCAAATGTTTAAACTTAGAAAATGTATCATTTAAAGAGAAAAATTAGGTGATTTTAAATTTCATGACAACAACACATCTCAAAAAAGTTGGGACAAGGCCATGTTTCCCACTGTGAGACATCCCCTTTTCTCTTTACAACAGTCTGTAAACGTCTGGGGACTGAGGAGACAAGTTGCTCAAGTTTAGGGATAGGAATGTTAACCCATTCTTGTCTAATGTAGGATTCTAGTTGCTCAACTGTCTTAGGTCTTTTTTGTCGTATCTTCCGTTTTATGATGCGCCAAATGTTTTCTATGGGTGAAAGATCTGGACTGCAGGCTGGCCAGTTCAGTACCCGGACCCTTCTTCTACGCAGCCATGATGCTGTAATTGATGCAGTATGTGGTTTGGCATCATCATGTTGGAAAATGCAAGGTCTTCCCTGAAAGAGACATCGTCTGGATGGGAGCATATGTTGCTCTTGAACCTGGATATACCTTTCAGCATTGATGGTGTCTTTCCAGATGTGTAAGCTGCCCATGCCACACGCACTAATGCAACCCCATACCATCAGAGATGCAGGCTTCTGAACTGAGCGCTGATAACAACTTGGGTCGTCCTTCTCCTCTTTAGTCCGAATGACACGGCGTCCCTGATTTCCATAAAGAACTTCAAATTTTGATTCGTCTGACCACAGAACAGTTTTCCACTTTGCCACAGTCCATTTTAAATGAGCCTTGGCCCAGAGAAGACGTCTGCACTTCTGGATCATGTTTAGATACGGCTTCTTCTTTGAACTATAGAGTTTTAGCTGGCAACGGCGGATGGCACGGTGAATTGTGTTCACAGATAATGTTCTCTGGAAATATTCCTGAGCCCATTTTGTGATTTCCAATACAGAAGCATGCCTGTATGTGATGCAGTGCCGTCTAAGGGCCCAAAGATCACGGGCACCCAGTATGGTTTTCCGGCCTTGACCCTTACGCACAGAGATTCTTCCAGATTCTCTGAGTCTTTTGATGATATTATGCACTGTAGATGATGATATGTTCAAACTCTTTGCAATTTTACACTGTCGAACTCCTTTCTGATATTGCTCCACTACTTGTCGGCGAAGAATTAGGGGGATTGGTGATCCTCTTCCCATCTTTACTTCCGAGAGCTGCTGCCACTCCAAGATGCTCTTTTTATACCCAGTCATGTTAATGACCTATTGCCAATTGACCTAATGAGTTGCAATTTGGTCCTCCAGCTGTTCTTTTTTTGTACCTTTGACTTTTCCAGCCTCTTATTGCCCCTGTCCCAACTTTTTTGAGATGTGTTACTGTCCAGAAATTTCAAATGAGCCAATATTTGGCATGAAATTTCAAAATGTCTCACTTTCGACATTTGATATGTTGTCTATGTTCTAGTGTGAATACAATATCAGTTTTTGACATTTGTAAACTATTGCATTCTGTTTTTATTTACAATTTGTACTTTGTCCCAACTTTTTTGGAATCGGGGTTGTATTAATCAAATATCACAGCACTTTGGTATGATTATAATGTTTGACAATAAACAAGACATTATACTTACTTACTTTTTTGCCATTTATAGTTACACTTCATATGATGGAATGCCCCCCAAAAGACAGCTGGTTCAGGTCATTTCAATTCAGTTTTATTTGTATCATACATTTAACAATGGATATTGTCCAAATTTGGTCCACAAACCAGAACAGAACATGTTCTGTGTTGGTCAAAAAGGTGTACCAGAAGTAGGGCATCAGGGTGGATCAGGCAGGAGAGCAGAAGGAGTCACTGGTACCGGTATCTCCAGGAGTAGCCTGTGTAGCTTCCTGTTAGCATTTACATACATAGCAGCAGCTGGAAATTTGTTTCCGTATAAGCTTCTTTTTTTTTCTCTTTCTCGAATGACAAAAAACCTTGAGAAAACGGAAAGCACAAAGTCCTCTGCCCTGAAGAATTTCCAGTGGTGTAAAAGTTACTGATGTGAGGTGAAATGCTGCCATGCATCAGTACTGCACAGCTTCAAATGGAATAACACTAACCTGCAATAATAATAATAATAATAATGAGACCATCAGTGATGGCGTAGCTCATGGCCCTGTTTCTAGTCCAGAAGAAACGATCTAAAGTGGGCCACCTGGCACAATAAATGTTGCAAGCTATATACTGTACACTATATACAAGCTATATATAGAAGCGATATCCACCCTGGGAATACCAACCTATTTGCCAGAAAGAATCCAAAACGGTGAAAAATTGACTGAGAATAAGCGATTTTTGTTGAACTGCTCATTAAGGCTTAATTAGTCCATGTCTTCATTAATTGTAATAAAGCAAATCTGGGTAGACATTATATGCACCTTAGGTACCCTTACCTTCATGAGAGAAAGAATCAAAATCAGTGAAGGAATGAGGGAGAAGAATCGAT
Source organism: Neoarius graeffei (assembly GCF_027579695.1). Classification (NCBI taxonomy): domain Eukaryota; kingdom Metazoa; phylum Chordata; class Actinopteri; order Siluriformes; family Ariidae; genus Neoarius; species Neoarius graeffei. Next base: position 11,033,659 of record NC_083584.1, read on the forward strand.
TTATGTGGAAACTGCTCGTTAGGGCTTAATTACTCCATATCTTCATTATTAATTGCAATTATGCAAATTTGGGTAGAAGCTATATGCACCCTAGGCAGACCAACCTTCCTGCCAAAAAGAACAAAAATCAGTGAACAATTGAGACAGAAGCAGTGATTTTCGTGAAACATGGACGACGCTGGATAGACGATGGACAACACATTATGGCATAAGTTCGTCGCCTGTTGGACGGCTGAGATAAATTAATAATAAATTTTTACATAATAAAACTTTTATTCTGCACTTCTGTTTATTATTAAATAGCCTACTAGCACCAATCGTCGTCGGCTGTCCATCGCTAGCGATGATGACTTCTTCATTAGGATGCGCAGAAACGCAGATGGGCTACACGTAATTCTCCTTTCCTAACAAAGCACCTTGCATAGTAAGGTAACAATGTCATGCCCTCATCATGTTGTCTCTCTGGACCTCCAGACCTGATGCCAAGTGGTGCACAAAAGTGCCACAGACCTGACAGGTACGGAAGTTGCCCTGCAGTGACAACTGACTTGCTGAGTGATGCCATCTGTTGGCCATTTGAGTGGCTCTTCTGCATGCTATAAGGTGGTGCGCCATTGACCCTGTTGGGTTCATCTGCCACAATGCATTGAAATGCGCCCTGCTGCCAGCACTTTTTTGGTGATGTACTATTTAACCCATAGCTGGAACCCAGGCAGGTGCTACCACTCCGGGTCAGAGCGGACCTGGGAGCAATGGTGATGAAGGGGTAACTCCACTTTCCCCAATACTCAAGTCCTCCTGGACCTGAGACTCACCACCGATTGCAGTTTAAAGTCATACCCAGGACATATACATATTCTGTATAGAATTGAATGACAATATCATCGAATTATCACTGTATAGAATAGGATAGAAAGCATTATGAAGATGTAGAAACAGAACACGACAAAACACTACACATATTCTCCACAGAATCTAGCACCAGTACTATCCATCCCTCCATTATCTCTAGCCACTTATCCTGTTCTACAGGGTCGCAGGCAAGCTGGAGTCTATCCAAGCTGACTACGGGCAAGACGCGGGGTACACCCTGGACAATTCGCCAGGTCATCACAGGGCTGACACAGAGACAAACAGCCATTCACACTCACATTCACACCTACGGTCAATTTAGAGTCACCAGTTAACCTAACCTGCATGTCTTTGGACTGTGGGGGAAACCGGAGCACCCGGAGGAAACCCACGTGGACACAGGGAGAACATGCAAACTCCACACAGAAAGGCCCTCGCCGTCCGCTGGGCTCAAACCCAGGACCTTCTTGTTGTGAGGTGACAGTGCGAACCACTACACCACCGTGCCGCCCGCACCAATACTAGGATGTTAAAAATAAACAAGCAAACAAACAAAGAAGTGGACAGTCCTGAAGGTACTCTGGTGGAGGTGCTCTTGTCCCACCAGTCACTTTTTTTTTGAGTGTTCTGCAAAACATTTTGTTACTTGTTTGTTTGTTCTCATCTCATCTCTCATCTCATTATCTCTAGCCGCTTTATCCTTCTACAGGGTCGCAGGCAAGCTGGAGCCTATCCCAGCTGACTATGGGCGAAAGGCGGGGTACACCCTGGACAAGTCGCCAGGTCATCACAGGGCTGACACATAGACACAGACAACCATTCACACTCACATTCACAACTACGGTCAATTTAGAGTCACCAGTTAACCTAACCTGCATGTCTTTGGACTGTGGGGGAAACCGGAGCACCCGGAGGAAACCCACGCGGACACGGGGAGAACATGCAAACTCCACACAGAAAGGCCCTCGCTGGCCCCGGGGCTCGAACCCAGGACCTTCTTGCTGTGAGGCGACAGCGCTAACCACTACACCACCGTGCCGCCCTGCTCTTGAAATATGGAACCAAAATTAGCAATTACAAATGAAATTAAATCACTTTATGATATTGTGTGTCTGATTTTCCCCTTTTCGATAAGCTAACAGTTTGCACTTCTGAGCACCCGAGGGCGCTGTTTGCTTTTTTTGAACGGGTTCTTTTCCCAAATCTGCCACTAACTTAAACACTGACACTGAGAAGTCCTTGCTTTGGATGAACTCAGTAACAATATGAACCATTAATGAAACAAAATGCTAGTGAATGTTACTGCGACCAAATTCATGAGCCAACAGCCAAATAAAAAAAAAAAGTTTGTTTAACCTGAATTGAATTGAATAATTGAATAAGCAGAGGCCTTTGATGGTTTTTTTTTTCTGTTTAAAGGCAATCCATTTTTCTCTGCAATATCGATTCAGATAGAAAGACATTGTGTGGTTCAGAAAGTATAGACAGGGAAAATCCAGCAAAATACACAGCAGAGTATGAATGTGTCACTGCTCTTAGTTTCAGTCTGAACCACAGCAGAGCAGTGAGAATGAAAAGCAAGTCCTATATGTACAGTGTACAGGAACATATATGACTAATATCACAGCATTATGCACAATCATTTCTGTGTGTGTGTACTTATATGTTCCTTACACAATGCTGCAGTTCCATTTTCTTACTTGAGTTTTCACTTTTCATTCTGTGTCTTGGTGAGTATTAAAAAAAATGCCAAAATGTTATATTGTCATACCGTGTGCAAAGATCATCTACTCATGGATATACAGTGGTGCTTGAAAGTTTGTGAACCCTTTAGAATTTTCTATATTTCTGCATAAATATGACCTAAAACATCATCAGATTTTCACACAAGTCCTAAAAGTAGATAAAGAGAACCCAGTTAAACAAATGAGACAAAAATATTGTACTTGGTCATCTATTTATTGAGGAAAATGATCCAATATTACATATCTGTGAGTGGCAAAAGTATGAACCTTTGCTTTCAGTATCTGGTGTGACCCCCTTGTGCAGCAATAACTGCAACTAAATGTTTCCGGTAACTGTTGATCAGTCCTGCACACCGGCTTGGAGGAATTTTAGCCCGTTCCTCCGTACAGAACAGCTTCAACTCTGGGATGTTGGTGGGTTTCCTCACATGAACTGCTCGCTTCAGGTCCTTCCACAACATTTCCATTGGATTAAGGTCAGGACTTTGACTTGGCCATTCCAAAACATTCACTTTATTCTTCTTTAACCATTCTTTGGTAGAACGACTTGTGTGCTTAGGGTCGTTGTCTTGCTGCATGACCCACCTTCTCTTGAGATTCAGTTCATGGACAGATGTCCTGACATTTTCCTTTAGAATTCGCTGGTATAATTCAGAATCCATTGTTCCATCAATGATGGCAAGCCGTCCTGGCCCAGATGCAGCAAAACGGGCCCAAAACATGATACTACCACCACCATGTTTCACAGATGGGATAAGGTTCTTATGCTGGAATGCAGTGTTTTCCTTTCTCCAAACATAACGCTTCTCATTTAAACCAAAAAGTTCTATTTTGGTCTCATCCGTCCACAAAACATTTTTCCAATAGTCTTCTGGCTTGTCCACGTGATCTTTAGCAAATTGCAGACGAGCAGCAATGTTCTTTTTGGAGAGCAGTGGCTTTCTCCTTGCAACCCTGCCATGCACACCATTGTTGCTCAGTGTTCTCCTGATGGTGGACTCATGAACATTAACATTAGCCAATGTGAGAGAGGCCTTTGGTTGCTTAGAAGTTACCCTGGGGTCCTTTGTGACCTCGCTGACTATTACACGCCTTGCTCTTAGAGTGATCTTTGTTGGTCGACCACTCCTGGGGAGGGTAACAATGGTCTTGAATTTCCTCCGTTTGTACACAATCTGTCTGACTGTGGACTGGTGGAGTCCAAGCTCTTTAGAGATGGTTTTGTACAGTGCCTTGCAAAAGTATTCATACCCCTTGAACTTTTTCACATTTTTCCACCTTACAACCACAAACTTAAAAGTTTTTTTTTTTTTTTGAGATTTTATGTGATAGACCAACACAGAGTAGCACATAATTGTGAAGTGAAACGGAAATGATAAATGGTCTTCAAAATTTTAAACAAACAGAAATCTGAAAAATGTGGTGTGTATTAGTATTCAGCCCCCTGTACTCTGATACCTCTAAATACAATCCAGTGCAATCAATTGCCTTCAGAAGTCATCTAATTAGTTAATAGAGTCCTACTGTGTGTAATTTACTCTCAGCATAAATACACTTGTTCTGTGAAGGCCTCAGTTGTTTGTTAGAGAACACTGGAGAACAAACAAGCATCATGAAGACCAAAGAACTCACCAGACAGGTCAGGGATAAAGTTCTGGAGAAGTTTAAAGCAGGGTTAGGTTATTAAAAAAATATCCCAAGCTCTGAACATCTCAAGAAGCACTGTTCAATCCATCATTCAAAAATGGAAAAAGTATGGCACAACTGCAAACCTACCAAGACATGGCCGTCCACCTAAACTGACAGATCGAGCAAGGAGAGCACTGGTCAGAGAAGCAGCCAAGAGGCCCATGATCACTCTGGAGGAGCTGCAGAAATCCACAGCTCAGGTAGGAGAATCTGTGCACAGGACAACTAGAAGTCGTACACTCCACAAATCTGGCCTTTTTGGAAGAGTGGCAAGAAGAAAGCCATTGTTGAAAGACAGGCATAAGAAGCCATGTAGGGGACACATGTGGAGGAAGGTGCTTTGGTCAGATGAGACCAAAGTTGAACTTTTTGGCCTAAATGCAAAGCGCTGTGTGTGGCGGAAAACTAACACTGCTCATCACCCTGCACACACCATCCCCACTGTGAAACATGGTGGTGGCAGCACCATGCTATGGGGATGCTTTTCTTCAGCAGGGACAGGGAAGCTGGTCAGAGTTGATGGGAAGATGGATGGAGCTAAATACAGGGCAATCCTGGAAGAAAACCTGTTGGAGGCTGCAAAAGACTTGAGACTGGGAAGGAGATTCACCTTCCAGCAAGACAATGACCCTAAACATACAGCCAGAGCTACAATGGAATGGTTTAGATCATGTGTTAGAATGGCCCAGTCAAAGTCCAGACCTAAATCCCATTGAGCATCAGTGGCAAGACTTGAAAATTGCTGTTCACAGACGCTCTCCATCCAATCTGGCTGAGCTTGAGCTATTTTGCAAAGAAGAATGGGCAAAAAATTTCAGTGTCTAGATGTGCAAAGCTGGTAGAGACATACCACAACAGACTTGCAGCTGTAATTGCAGCAAAAGGTGGCTCTACAAAGTATTGACGCAGGGGGGCTGAATACTAATGCACATCACATTTTTCAGATTTTTATTTGTTTAAAATTTTGAAGACCATTTATCATTTTTGTTTCACTTCACAATTATGTGCTACTCTGTGTTGGTCTATCACATAAAATCTCAATAAAAAACTTTTAAGTTCGCGGTTGTAAGGTGGAAAAATGTGAAAAAGTTCAAGGGGTATGAATACTTTTGCAAGGCACTGTAACCTTTTCCAGCCTGATGAGCATCAACAACGCTTTTCCTGAGGTCCTCAGAAATCTCCTTTGTTCGTGCCATGATACACTTCCACAAACATGTGTTGTGAAGATCAGACTTTGATAGATCCCTGTTCTTTAAATAAAACAGGGTGCCCACTCACACCTGACTGTCATCCCATTGATTGCAAACACCTGACTCTACTAATCTTAGAGGTTCACATACTTTTGCCACTCACAGATATGTAATATTGGATAATTTTCCACAATAAATAAATGACCAAGTATAATATTTTTGTCTCATTTGTTTAACTGGGTTCTCTTTATCTACTTTTAGGACTTGTGTGAAAATCTGATGATGTTTTAGGTCATATTTATGCAGAAATATAGAAAATTCTGAAGGGTTCACAAACTTTCAAGCACCACTGTAGATCTTCTCCATAGTTTGGGTATGAAACAAAAAGAGTGGTGAAACAGATTTTTTAGTAGCGAAAAACATATTTTACTTTAGAACTAAAGCTTTTAATTAGTTTATTATTATTATTATTATTATTATTATTATTATTATTATTATTATTAACTTTCACTGGCATGTTACTTTTACATTGTGTTTAAATTATTTCAGTTATTATACTTCTATTGTCACACACCTTTATTATTTATTATCACTGTTATTATTTATTTCATTAGAATTATTTTACTATACAATTTGTAGCATTATTTCCTTTTTTTCTTTTTACTTTACACACTTTGAACATATATTTAAAAAAAAAAAACTCGACCTCTGCTTGTTATTTGCTATCTTTGCCACCCTGGGCCTGTTTGATTAAAAAAAAAAAACCCTCCTTATCATGACACATGGCACCTTCTTTTCATAGCATTTTGTGAAATTCTCTCGATGAGTTGTAGGCACATGTTCATTCCTCCATGTCGTATCCCATTCCCCCGTTCCGAAGTGCTAAATGGTCTGTCTGTGGTGTACCGGCCGGAACGTTCCAAGGGGCGTCAGAGATAGGTTTTTCTGTGAGATCTGAGTCAGCGAAAGAGTCATTCTAAGGTACCTGTCGTAGACCTCTTCCCCCACCCCCCTACTTCCTCTCCACATTACCCAAGAGCCCTACGACTCAGAGCAGGTTGGGCCTGCAGCGTGGGCGAGCTCAAAGCCACCACTTCTTATAACAAGACACAGATGAAAAGAAACCCAAGCCAGACCAAACGGTTTACTCTGAAAGCCTGAGATAAAAGCTAGAGGGGGAAAATCTGATATGTTTTTCAGAGATGCATGATGCACTGTTTCGAACTGCAGGTCAAGAAAGCTGGAAAACAGACAGAACAACATACACACAGGTTCGAAGGAAGTTAAAAGGTTAGATTTGCACATCCGGAGTGTCAAGCAGTGCTAGCAACACTTAGCCTCTGGGCCGAATGGATGTGGTCAACCACATGCTTGTGTCTTGTACACAAGAACTGTTCTTGCATAACGTACAAGTGGCTCGGGGATGTAGTGTCAATTCAACTCAAAGAAATTTGTACATACTGTAAAGCCACATGCAATTTTTAATTATTGGAAATGTTTATTTTGAACAAGAAAAGATGACAAAAAAATAAACATTTAAATCGAAGGCAGCAAAGTTTGCATTGCAGATTTTTTTTTTCTTCCATGGCATTATATTATTCATTCAAACACATGACAAAAAATGATCACTAGACAAAAAATTATGTTTCATCTAAAAGCCTTATATTATATGGACACGACACGAGTGTTTTACCTGGAAATGCACCACTCGTATTTTTCATCCGAGCTCCATCCAGGACATGGAGAACCAAATTTCATAAATCTCAAAATGTCATTCGTAAGGAAATCAATGAATTGTTTTGATAAATTTGGGTCCTTTTTGTTTGTGAAGGTGTCGATATAATAAAAAGAAAATCACACGTTGACTCAAAGATACGACGTTTATCTTCTCGTGTTGAAAAACTTACATTTTTCAGACAAAATAAATCACGGATCTGAGTGACATGTTTAAATAATATTGGCTGGCTTTTTTGCGTGGTATATCAGATTATATTCCATTCACCTACTCATCTTCAACTCACTCAGTATCATGTGAGCTGAATGGAATATAACTGATATACCACGCAAAAACGCCAGAAAATATCAGATATATTCCATTCTGCTAGCATGATACTGAATCAGTCGAAGACGAGTAGCTGAATGGAATATATCTGATATACCATGAAAAAAAGCCAGCCAATATTATTATTATTATTATGATACATACACATTCCTTTCGGGTGTTCAACGCGTCTTTTTCTTTCAAAATTCTCTCAAAATCTTCCATATTTAACAAAGCAAACCTGGCGGCCATGTTTGTTTACAAATTGTTACAGTCGCTCCCTCGCTAGCACAAGTTTTACGTCTCCGACGTGCGACATCATGTTATCTTGACAACCGTGAAATATCATAAACCATATTCAACGCTCATTCTCCATTGGGTAGAGTGACATAATACACGTAGGATAAGCGATATGCTAACAATATTGCATGCTATCAAACCAAATGAATGAAACCCGCTAGAAGGGAATAAAACACGTTTTCATTCCATCAAAAAAGCGTCCTGCGTGTATAATAATTCCCGATATTTCACTCCAGTGACGTCACTCCCAGTGTTTTCTCGCTGCGTTGTCAAAATGGCGAACCGGTACAAAATTAAAATCCTTTTGATTCACTTGCAATTTTTTTTCTTTGTGGATGTGTCCATATAATATAAAGAACATTACACAGTGGAGCAAATATATGAAGTTTATCTTCTCGTGTTGAAAAATATACCGTACATTCATCACTTGAAGACAAACTTCATATCTTCGCGCCACTGTGTAATATCCTCGATTACAACATAAACTATAACAAAGGCTACTAACAAAGATAAAATAGGAATAAATTATAAAAGTAACTACGGTAACATTGTGCAAAAAGAAACCCCTTTTTGACCTTGTTCAGGAGCCAAAGAATCAGTATGGTTTCAAAAAGATTTATGCTAATATTAGATTGAAACAATGCGAAAATAATTTTGTGGGAAAAATACAACTGTAAATATTGTATTTCGTACATACATTATACAAAATAATAATGTTAGCCCAACCCCTTGTGTTGTGAAAGGGCTACGCAAAATATCAGGAACATTTATGGCTATCTGGTGTACGACTGTCAGCTTTTGGTGGTAATATTATGTGATGCGATGTGATCATGGGATTATTAGCTTTAAAATACAAAGCCAGTTGTGTAGAAGCTTCTAGCTAAGTATTATTGCTTCATTTATTGCACCTCTGATTCCAAAAAAAAAAAAAAATCCCAAAAGTTTACTGTGTTGGTTGAAATTCATTACCATTGTTTGCTGTTATAAACATAGACACCAATGTATAACTTCATTGTGGGTGCTCATAACGCCCTACAAGTGTGTGACATCATACAATTCATGACAGTGGTATTCCAGCCAGTGTTGCAAATTTGGCAAATTGATCCTCGCATGTCGTCACATGTTGACTTTTTTGCAACTTGGAGTTATTTTAAACAACATTGTATAAGCTCTATTTTCAGATTTTTACCTATTTTCAGAAACGCTACACTACCTACACGTACGGTATGCAGTGGATTAAACATCCATGCCCTATTGTACACCTACTTTTTTCTACACATACAGTGCTGAGCGTAAATGAGTGCACCCCCTTTGAAAAGTAACATTTTAAACAATATCTCAATGAACACAAACAATTTCCAAAATGTTGACAAGACAAAGTTTAATATAACATCTGTTTAACTTATAACGTGAAAGTAAGGTTAATAATATAACTTAGATTACACATTTTTCAGTTTTACTCAAATTAGGGTGGTGCAAAAATGAGTACACCCCACAACAAAAACTACTACAGTTAGTACTTTGTATGGCCTCCATGATTTTTAATGACAGCACCGAGTCTTCTAGGCATGGAATGAACAAGTTGACGACATTTTGCAACATCAATCTTTTTCCATTCTTCAACAACGACCTCTTTTACTGATTGGATGCTGGATGGAGAGTGATGCTCAACTTGTCTTTTCAGAATTCCCCAAAGAAAATACTTTATTTCCACCAAAAAGGTGAAGGCTACTAGAAGATCAGCAAAGCTTTACTTATCAGTCAGAATACTGTAGCAGAAGTGGTACAAAAATTTAAGAAAGATGGAACTGTAACCATCTCACAGAGACGTCCAGGTCATCCATGGAAGTTACCACCTCGATAGGAGCGTCTTCTGATGAGAAGGGTTGAAGAAAATCGGCATGCGAGTTCACTGCAGTTATCTAAAGAAGTAGAAAGCCAAACTGGGGTGACTATTTCCCGTGACACAATACGGCGTACACTGCAGAGGAATGGCATGCATGGATGCCGTCCACGAAAGAAGCCTCTCCTAAAGCCCAGGCAAAAAAAAGCCCGCCTAGAGTTTGCCAGGGCCCAAGCTGACAAAGATGAAGACTACTGGGACTCTATACTCTGGAGTGATGAGACCAAGATAAATGTTTTTGGAACTGATGGCTTCAAAACTGTATGGCGTCGCAAAGGTGAGGAATACAAAGAAAAATGCATGGTGCCTCCAGTGAAACATGGTGGTGGTAGTGTCCTTATGTGGGGCTGCATGAGTGCTGCTGGTGTCGGGGAGCTGCATTTCATTGATGGCATTATGAATTCACAGATGTATTGCTCTATACTGAAAGAGAAGATGCTATCATCATTCCATGCCCTTGGTCGTTGTGCACTTTTCCAACATGACTAAACACACATCTAAGGCCACTGTTGGGTTTCTGAAGAAGAACAGGGTGAAAGTGATTCAGTGGCCAAGTACATCTCCTGATCTGAATCCAATCGAACACCAATGGGCAATTCTGAAGAGACAAGTTGAGCGTCACTCTCCATCCAGCATCCAGTCACTAAAAGAGGTCATTGTTGAAGAATGGAAAAAAGATTGATGTTGCAAAATGTCGCCAGCTTGTTCATTCCATGCCTAGAAGACTTGGTGCTGTCATTAAAAATCATGGAGGCCATACAAAGTACTAGATGTAGTAGTTTTTGATGTGGGGTGTACTCATTTTTGCACCACCCTAATTTGAGTAAAACTGAAAAAAAATTAAATCTAAGTTATATTATTAACCTTACTTTCACGATATAAGTTAAACAGATGTTATATTAAACTTTGTCTTGTCAACATTTTGGAAATTGTTTGTGTTCATTGAGATATTGTTTAAAATGTTACTTTTCAAAAGGGGTGTACTCATTTACGCTCAGCACTGTACTTTACACATACCGTTGATCCACATTTCACCAGCCAATGAATCTACAACCCCAAATCAGAAAAGTTGGGACAGTGTGGAAAATGCAAATAAAAAAGAAAGCAGTGATCTCTAAATTTACTTTGACTTGTATTTCATTGCAGGCAGAATGAACCCAAGATATTTCATGTTTTTTTTCTTTTTAAATTAATTTCATTTCTTAATATGCATCCATTCCTGAGTTTCAGGCCTGCAACACATTCCAGAAAAAGTTGGGACGGAGCAATTTAGAGCTAGGGATGACAATTAAAACAATGAAATAATGATGTGATTTGAAACAAGTGATCATAATCATGATTTGGTATGAAATCAGTATCCAAGAAAGGCCTAGTCTTTGAGGAGCAAACATTGGCCGAGGATCTCCAGTTTGTCAATAAATGTGTGAAAATTATTGAAATGCTTGAAAACAAATGTCACTCAAAGAAAGATAGGAAGGGATTTGGATATTTCACCCTCTACGGTGCATGATATCATTAAACGATTCAAGAAATTGGAGGAATTTCAGTGCATAAAGGGCAAAGGGCTCAAGCCTAATCTGAACACCCGTGATCTCCGATCCCTCAGACAGCACTGCATCAAGAACCGTCAATCATCTATAGCTGATAGAACCACATGGGCTTGGGATTACTTTGGCAAACCTTTTGTTAAGCTACAATACAGAGTTACATCCACAAATACCAGTTAAAATTTTACTGTGCAAAAAGGAAGCCTTATGTGTCCCAAAGCACAATCGACTTTTCTGTGCTCGGAGGTGTCTGGGATGGACCATCACACAGTGGAAATGTGTTTTGTGGTCAGATGAATCAGTATTCCAGGTGTTTTTTGGCAGAAATAGATGCCGTGTGCAAAGACTAAAAGGACCATACAGATTGTTACCAGGAACAAGTCCAAAAGCCAGGGTGTGTCATGGTATGGGGTTGTCAGTGCCCTTGGCAAAGGTACATAACTTACACTTCTGTGATGGAGCATTAATGCAGAAAAGTACATTGAGATTTTGGAGCAACAAAAAGTCAAAGAGTCCCATATACATTTTTGTACGTACGTTGGGGAGTGCCTGTTAGAGAGCACACTCTGTCTAGGCCATCGGCATAGTGAGGTAGGGTGGCCAGTTCCTTTCCTCACCGCCTTTAACTTCACCAGTGTTTCCAGCAGGTCCCCATTCACTGCTGGGTGGACAGGAGGCGAGCCCCAGATCACCATCCGAGGCAAGGCTCAAACCGGGGACCGTTCGCTTGGCGGTCAAGCGCTCTAACCACTTGGCCACCTCGCCTCTTTGGAGCAACACATGCTGCCTTTAAGACGACATCTTTTCCAGGGAGATTTCAACAAGACAATGCAAAACCACATTCTGCACACATGGCTGTGGAAGAACAGGGTGTGTCCCTTCTGTCCCCAATAGAGAATGTGTGGAGAATTCTGAAACAACAAGTATGACAGTGACGACCCCATACTGTTAGACACCTTAAAACCTGTTTGCAGGAAGAACGGGACAAAATAACACCTGCAACACTTCATCACTTGGTATCTTCAGTCCCTAAACATCTTTTAAGTGTTGTGAGAAGGAATGGGAACATTATGAAGTGATGAACGCTTTAGTGTTCCATCTTTTTTTTGAAATGCGTTGTAAGAATCAAAAGTGAAATGTTTTGAATTGTTTTGGGGTTTTTTTAATCATGAGGTAAAAGATCAAATAATGCGCTGGTGTATTGTTTTGAGCGGAATACAGGTCAAAGATTATTTACAAATCATTGTTTTCTGTTTTAATTTCACTTTAAACATACCGTCCCAACTTTTTCTGATTTGGGGTTGTAACTACAGTACACTACCGTTCAAAAGTTTGGGGTCACCCAGACAATTTTGTGTTTTCCATGAAAAGTCACACTTTTATTTACCACCATAAGTTGTAAAATGAATAGAAAATATAGTCAAGACATTTTTCTGGCCATTTTGAGCATTTAATCGACCCCACAAACGTGATGCTCCAGAAACTCAATCTGCTCAAAGGAAGGTCAGTTTTATAGCTTCTCTAAAGAGCTCAACTGTTTTCAGCTGTGCTAACATGATTGTACAAGGGTTTTCTAATCATCCATTAGCCTTCTGAGGCAATGAGCAAACACATTGTACCATTAGAACACTGGAGTGAGAGTTGCTGGAAATGGGCCTCTATACACCTATGGAGATATTGCACCAAAAACCAGACATTTGCAGCTAGAATAGTCATTTACCACATTAGCAATGTATAGAGTGGATTTCTGATTAGTTTAAAGTGATCTTCGTTGAAAAGAACAGTGCTTTTCTTTCAAAAATAAGGACATTTCAAAGTGACCCCAAACTTTTGAACGGTAGTGTATATTTGAGCAGTCACTGAGTATTTGCTGAATGGTGAGCTTGTTTACTTAATAATTCCCTGTGCGGGTCGTATGCAGTTAAAATGCCAGAGAATGTAATACAAGCAACGCTTTCGACATTGTTGGATGAGCTCCAGACTTTTTGCGAGGTGTTTATGGATTCTTTGCACTGCTGAGGAATAAGCTGATGCAGAAACCGAGTGCCTATAGTTCTGGTATGTTTTCAAGGTTTTCATGTTTGGTGACTTGTGGTAAATTTAAAATAAATAAATAAATAAAAAGTGGAATTTTGTGGGTGGTACCGGAAATTTTCAGTGGGCGTAGTTATTGCAGTGTTGCTTAATGTTGTATAAAAGTACATTAATCAATCTTTGCCTTTCTGCTTTGACAGAAAAAGGAAAACCCACGCATTGATACGGTTCTGTTTGGGTAATCACCATTTCTAACAGTACAACGAGACTCGTCCGTTAATTCAGGAGGCAGAAAAAGAGAATAATCTGGCACCAAAAAACATGGATAATGTTTTGACAGTTGTTTCCTCCTTCGGTTTCTGGCTGCATATCAAATCACATACCAGAGCAATAAATACAACGAAATTATACACTGCCCTAAATGACCTATTACCTTCGCACTGGGGTTCTCAAAAGTTTTGGAGCCAAGGATCCAATGCTGATTTGGTTTCTAAACCTCATCCAACTATTGAGATATGTACAGTAATATTCTGGCTATTTCTAGATTGCATTAAGCCCAAGTACATTAGTTACTGTATAGTCTTACGGTATATTTTAAAGCTAGACGGCCTTTCAATTTTATAAAACCCGTGAAATTTAGTTCCGTCTGAAATGTGGTCATGTTTATTTCTATAATATCTCACAAAATATCAGGCTGTTCTGTTCTGTGGCTGGGAAGTTATTTAATTTGAGGGGATTAAAGCAAATAATGTGCATGAAATCGCGCAGTCAAGCAGACAGAGGAAGTCCGTGTGTGTGTGTGTGCGCATGCGCAGGTTTACCTTTGAGCGTGCACTGACAGTTCCATCATTCTGTCGCTAAACGAACAGCTGATCACACCAAGGTGCTCGCTGAGCGCCGATATTTATTAGTTTGGTCCTGCGTTTCCTTTCCTTCGTATAGAACATAACGTCTTTTCTTCTCGCTTTCTTTCCGTTACTGTAGTCGGTCTTTCACGTTTCATTCGCACACTCACGTCCTCCATTTTTCTCTCCTTTTTCAAATTTGTATCCCACAATGCCTTGCGTGAATGGGGAAAGCCCACTATGTGATGTAGGACGTAGTATCTTGAATTGCATCATGGTGAAGCAGGAAAAAATAGCGGAGAATTTAGAGCCACGTGGGGTTAAATTAATTCATTGTTCTATTTTTTTTTAAATTAACACAATTGGAAGTGTGTGATTCGAATCCAGTAGCTTTCAGTCCACTAAACAAACATAATTAGGTGTCGGGGAAAATTATTTTTATGACCTACAGTTGAAAAATCTGAAAGGCAGTCTAGCTTTAAGTGACCAGTCCAACAATACACTTTTAAAACAGTCACACACCTTCTGGTTATACGTCATGGCCCTGGAGTTCCCCAGACCCACTTTAAGAACCGATACCATCGGAGTGGTTTTACCTCACTATAAAGTACGGTAGTCTCCAATTTGGAACACAACCTTTAAATGCCACTTTATTGTGTCACATCACTGATGGTGTGAAAAAACAAAACAGAAGACAGAAACTGTATCTAAAATGGACGCTACAGCAGATAATATTATTATATTACAACAGGTGTTGTCTTTACCAAAGTATGGTCTATATTTTTAACTTACAGTACCAGAAAAAAAAATGTGAACACACCTTCTGATTCGATATTTTTCCTTTATTTTTATAAATTAAAAATCACTTCATGTCTTAAAGTAATGATGGATGTCGATTCTCTTGACTTAGTTTAACACTTCTTGATATTATATGGATTACGACAGTTGTGGATGGAATAGGGATATTTTATTATTTATATTTTTATTATTTACTTTTCACTGTTTGATCTCAAACGCATTAAGAAGGCGAGAAACTCGTCCACTAATTAACTTTTGACGAGGCACAGCTGTTAATTGAAAAGTATTCCAAGTGACTACCTCGTGAAGCTGGTTAAGACAATGCCAATAGTGTACAAAGTGTCATCAAGGTAAACGCTGGATATGCTGAAGAATCTAAAATATGAAAAATATTTTGTTGTTTTTTTTAACACTTATGCTTACTTCATAATTTCATATACGTTCCAGGTGTTGTTTCATAGTTTTGATGTCTTCAGTGTTGTTGAAAGTAGTCAAAATACAGAAAGACCTATGAATGAGTAGAGTAGGGGTGCACAAACTTTTGACTGGTACTGTAAAAATGTCTAAATATGGCATATTTAAAGGAGCCAGCCCACTCTTACGCAAAATCCTCTATACCCAAGTATCAAGTCACCATTTTCAATGCTAACAATAATATAAAAACAATCCACAATAATTCGGTAACGTTCTCGGCCATAGAGCTTAAATCGTAACATGAAACTGAAGATATTTCGTCAAAGCATCTATATTTTAAACTCTTTCAACTGATCCGTTCCATTTTCGTCTTGCAGCTACGAAGGGAAAAAAAAGATAATGCATATTTTGTTCAAAGCGTCCACATATAACACGTAGATAAAGGAAAGTTTGAGATGGGTTTCGAACACTGAATTTGTGGTTTTGCTGCACAGAGAGCTCACCGGTAGAAGTCATGTGCTTTCAAAACAAAAACAACCAATTGGATTCTGGGAAGGTTGAGCCAGCTCCTTGAAATCCTAAACATTTATGGGGTGGTGAGCTCCCGAGCATCCTCAAAACTGGCGCCTATGGTTATAAATACAGAGCTGCACTCTGTCTACAGCATAAACATGCCGAAAAAGTTATCAGCTGCATTATATAGACGAACCAAAGAGCCGTTATTGACATAAACAAAAACAGCATCGTCCTTATGCAGATGGAAGACCCCGCCCAGGTAGCTGCTCCTCATGGTGCCTTTTTGGACCAAGCTTGGACTGTGTCTTCGGTACGTAAGCAGCGGGATCTCCCCACCCATATAGAGTTGCGTGGTCTTTTTCACCGTCTGGATGAAAGAAGAGCCATCTGCACTGAAGCTAAGTTTGGCGTACACGTAGTAGAAGCCCTCTTTCTGAATGATCAGATTTCCATTGTTGTACTTGAGCTCGTAAATAGGACTTGCATCATCATTCCATTCCATGGCTCCACCCTTTTCAGGTTTCTTAGAACCAGCTTTAAAATAACAATAAAAACATAGTTAA
Organism: Neoarius graeffei; assembly: GCF_027579695.1. NCBI lineage: Eukaryota > Metazoa > Chordata > Actinopteri > Siluriformes > Ariidae > Neoarius > Neoarius graeffei. The sequence goes on from NC_083584.1 coordinate 11,050,096, forward strand.
AAATGTTCGAAAAGGTGAAATGCACAGTGAGAATTATAGAAAAAGGTGACGAGGTGTGCAGTGTGATGTGGAGAAGCTCATCCTGACCTGTCAGATGCGCGAGAGGTTTCGAAGGATGCAGGGTTCTATGTGGCTTTGACTTTGGCTTCTTGGTGACAGGATGCATGTCATATCGTTCCCCTGAAACACAGTTACACCAATGGGTGTTGGTATGATCATCTGAAATAGTACTGGATTTTGTCATAGAAATCTACAGATTACTTCCTGGTTTACCTCAGCTATACTGTGTCTACAGTAGGGCTGCGTACCTAAACGTAACATCAGGTACAGGTACCGGTACAGAGGTTTAGGTACAGGTCCAGACCTGTACCTGTACCTGAACAATTTGACAAATTCTTCTGAACTTCTTCAATAATGACAGAAACATTAATAAACTGTTGACAACTTGTCAGTATCTTTATTCAAAGAAAACCGAACATAACTAGGTTTCCTACCTCACTTCTCAGTCACACTATAGTTAACTTGGGACAAAAAGTCATAAGTTGTCTCACAGCGAGAAGTGACTACACAAGAGTACTACAGACTACGCGCAGTCCGCGGCCTTTAACTTACGCGGCAAAATTACACAAAGCATCAAAGGCTGCCAATGCCAGCAAAGGAAAAATGGCTGACCTGCTTTTGAGTCTTTTTGACCAATCAGAACGCTGGATCAGCCAAGCTCTCGCAATGTCTCATGAGACTGTGGCGAGAGGATCTCAAATCAAAGATGGCTCCGATTTCAAGTTTCAGCGCGGCATTTTACATCTTTTCCAGTGCTAAATTTTCGTCTTTGTGGTAGGATTTACGCATCTTCAGTCACAAAATAAGCAGATACTTGGTGTAAATTTATATCGGTACAGTACCGGTACTTCATGATCCGGTATTTTGGACCTGTACCGAATCGATTTTCACAGTACAGTACCGGTACACAGTACCGATACGCAGCCCTAGTCTACAGTGTAACTTTAGAGAGTCACAGACTGTATATTGCTATTAAAGGAAAGTTCTGGGATTGTTTTTTTGTTTGTTTGTTTGTTTGTTTGTTTGTTTGTTTGGGGTTTTTTTTAGGGTGATGGTCCTATTTTCCCATCACTTTGGGTTCAAATATTTTCTAGAAACAAAACTGATTGAACTTGGTCCAGTATTGAGTCAGAACACTCAATACTGTGGTGGCACGGTGGTGTAGTGATTATCACTGTTGCGTCACAGCAAGAAGGTTCTGGGTTCATTCCTTTTGAGGGCCTTTCTGTGCGGAGTTTGTGTGTTCTTTTCGTGAATGTGGGTTTTCCTCAAGGTGCTCCGGTTTCCCCCACAGTTCAAAGACATGCAGATTAGGTAAAATACCCAGACACTGGGGTTGCACAAACCACTGCAGACTTAGCACCGGTTCCACGTCTGGATAGATCATGGAGGGTGTCTGGTGTAAAAACCTACGCCAAATTAAATATGTGGAACAGATCTGTTGTGGGTGGCATGGTGGTGTAGTGGTTAGTGCTGTCGCCTCACAGCAAGAAGGTCCTGGGTTCAAGCCCCGGGGCCGGCGAGGGCCTTTCTGTGTGGAGTTTGCATGTTGTCCGCGTGGGTTTCCTCCGGGTGCTCCGGTTTCCCCCACAGTCCAAAGACATGCAGGTTAGGTTAACTGGTGACTCTAAATTGAGCGTAGGTGTGAATGTGAGTGTGAATGGTTGTCTGTGTCTATGTGTCAGCCCTGTGATGACCTGGCGACTTGTCCAGGGTGTACCCCGCCTTTCGCCCGTAGTCAGCTGGGATAGGCTCCAGCTTGCCTGCGACCCTGTAGAAGGATAAAGCGGCTAGAGATAATGAGATGAGATGAGATCTGTTGTGGTGACCACAAACAGGAGCAGCCAAAAGCAGAAGAAGATCGAGTTAGAACGCTATAACTGGCTAAAGCAAAATGGCGATACAGTGTAATCCTGCAGGGAAATCAAATCATCCATGTTAAAGTGAAACAGGTCGATGTGCTGGTTCGGAATTGTTTGCGCTGATTCCCAGTCCCATAGCTGGTATGAATCATCTTGTTTCAGTACATTTTATTTCCTAATGCGAGGCGTCCTAACCACGTCTGTTTACAAACCAGCCATTTCCGAAAAGTCACGTGAGGTCATGCGCGGGTCAGAGGTCACGACCGCAGAGCCAAAGCAAACATGGCGGATCACCCAGATTGAACAAAGACTCCTAAACTGAGACAAAAAAACGATGATTTTAAGGAAGTATCTGACATTGTCAGAGGCAAAACACGCCAGAAAAGAGAAAAACACAGCAAACAAGCCGAGTAAATATCGCTCACTTCTGTGTCAGAGGCCACCAATTCCGCCATGTTTGTTGCAACCTCGCTCATTATAATATTATAATGAGGATAAACTTCAGCCATTTCTGTACCCAAGTGTAAACATTAGTGCCTGGTGTTTTTCCAGCTCATTCTCCTTCATGGCCATGAGGTTCTGGTGAGCGGTGAGGAGTCCGGTTGAACCAGCAGGTAACATGATGAGTTACACCTGTGTCTAATTACTGGCTGTCTGTTAACGTGTCTTCCAGAGAGCCAGTAACGAGAGAGAGCGAGAGAGAGAGAGAGAGAGAGAACTGTGTTCCCCAGTGTTTGGCGTGTGTATGTGTGCGTTAGTCGTCACTGAAAAGTGAAATATAAAATAAATGCACCCGTTCTGAAGCTTGCCCCCAGTTCTTCTGTATCCCAACCATGGAAAGTCGTTACACATCCCTTTTGTTCTTCTTTCGGCTGTTCCTGGTAGGGGTTACCACAGCGGATCTGTTTCGCATATTTGATTTGGCAAAATCTTTTACACCAGATGCAACCCTCCCCGATCTGGCTTGTGGAACCCCAGTGGCTGGATATTTTACTGAATCTGTATGTCTTTGAACTATAGGGGAAACCAGAGAACCTAGAAGAAACCCACACAGACACGGGGAGAACATGCAAACTCCACACAGAAAGACCCCCATTGGTGATGAGGTTTGAACCCAGAACCTGCTTGCTGTGAGGCAACAGCGCTAACCACTACACCACCGCACCACCTGAAAGGATCCCTTTTGTGCACATCACAAAACAGCCCCATGTGATAATCAACTACAGGTCTGTTTATCAATTAAGTAAGATGTCTGAAATGACCTTTGCACGCGTGCAGGGACAGCATTTGCAGGTAGTTTGTTTCCGCACCAGGTAACAAGTCAAAAGTCAAAGTCCTTCCCATGCCAGGGGCTGGTCTTCCCAGGCAGTCTCCCATCCTAGTACTAACCAGGCCCTTAAGGTGCATTAGGAGGCGCCTATCTCCACTTCTATAGAGGATGTGCAGTCACGTGACTCGTCCGTGTTGACTCCGCCATATTGGACGGCTTCAGGATTGTTTACCTTGCGCGATAATTCGGAAAATAACCTTGCGCGAAAATTCGGAAAATAACCCATCTACATTGCGCGATAACTTGTCTAAGTTTGTTCAGCATCTTGAAGGTGACGTGAGGCAGCGTTACGTGGAAAAGTGTTCCAGGTTGGGGATTGCAGATCCGTACAACTTGCCGCAATCCTTGTTCAGGGAAATTCGGAGCTGCGGTGCCGGCGATTTGCCCGATCTGGCCTACCACGACATTTACAATTTTCTTGTTAATCGTGAATTGTGTTACACTGGCAAAGCCCTCAAAGCTTACAAGAGCCTGGAAGCTTATAAATATTTTGTTGCGGGATGGGTATCCCAACTATACCTCTGGAAGGTTCCGAAGAAGAATGTCTACTTGATAACCTCACGGGTAAGTAGCATTAAGACGTTTATCATAAAGAGACTATGCAGGACGTTTTATCATAAGAATGTTCGAAATCTAAACTCAGTTCCAGATAATGACAGGGTTGTAAATATGTATGTTTTTGTCTGAAAAAAATATCACAAATCACAGCTATCTTTATCTGTGCAGAATTATTATTCAATATCAGATATAAATGTATAGGGGTCACAGATATGTCCAGCTTCTATATTCAAACAAATTTAAAAAATATTTTCTTGCACCTCTATGTGCCTAAAATAGCATACATATTCTTTTTCAGTACTTTACACAATCTGATAGGAGGAACTTTATAAACAAGTTATGCATTTGTATACATATTTTATTATGAACATTAATATTACACGTCCATGTGAAAACCAGTTATATTTTTTTGATCACAACTTGGTGATGGGTGGTGCAGTATACTACAATTATACAGCAAGTTCTAACTAATATTTTGAAAAGACCCCAATGGTCCAATAAAGTGGGCAGTGACTAAAAACAGCGTCTCTCCTCGTCTGCGGGGAATCTATAAAATGACAGGCCCTCCTTTTGGCCCTGTCTATTGGTACAACCAAATGCTGAACAAGATATAACCATTCTCGAAAGATCTACTCCCACACACTTGATAATTAGAACGGGTTCGTCTAAGTTCTATGCGCGGCCATGCCGTCCAAGATGGCAGATAAACAAATATCAAGTGACCTCGTGACGTCACGTGCACGCTCTCTATAGCCTTCGGCCTCTCGCCTCTTCAGCTTGGGTTACAGTGGGGGGCTGGTCCTCTGGTAACCATGAAAGTTTCAGAATCAGAATTACTTTATTAATCCCTGGAGGGAAATTCAAAAATTTGATCTCCTACTCACATCTGTCTTACAGCGTGCCTTGCCAGACGGCAGTAGGTACCATTTTTATGATGGTCTTTGGTATAGAACTCACGATCTCCTGGTCAAGAGGCAGACATGCTAACCACTAGGCCAGCTCGCGATAGGTAACAAGTCATGATTTTTTTTTTTTTTTTTTAATTTTAGATGATGTCTGGTCTACCAAGTCTCTTCTTCTGTAGTTAACTCTGTTTGTTTGTTTGTTTATATCATGCCCTTGAAAAATCCTGCTATTATTACTGCAAGTGATCTTTAGTTTCCTGTTTCATTACTTCTTCCTGTATTTGATGTTTTCAGGTTTTGGCACCGTCTTTAATATGTTTTTAAAAAACTGAGCACAAACTGTGTCAGTGACAGGATGCGTTCTCTACCTTTTTGTGCTTCAATCTTTGGCTTATCAGGAATCTGCAAAAGAGAATAAAGTCATGGTTTAGATCATATCTCATAAGGATTCTGCAAATCTAGATTGCCACCGAGATGCAAATTTTTTGAAAGGTCACACAGATCTATTTTAAGTAATCATCAAACAGAAGAAAACTATATTCAGTATTGGAAAAATGCACATGCATAAAATGAACACAGCTACACAATAACCACAGCAGGTGGACCAGCCCACCCATAAGGCACCAGCATGCGGGTCTGAGCAAGGAAGTGAAAGAAAGCAAGCATGCCATGTGGTCTGTTTAAAGCAAACCTCGTGCATCTGCATAGTCTTGCTTGAAAGTGGTTAGGTCATGTTTAAGGTCTTACTTATATACAGGCTTATAATGGAACACAAATGACCACTGGAGGTAATTCAGAATGATCAGTGTCAGTTTGAACAGCACTGTGTGTGTTTCTCACATGTTTTTGTGAAAAAAGTACTTGAAAAACCAGTAACACAGAGAATTACTTTTTTATAGTAAGAGTATACACTCATCGGCCACTTTAATAGGAACTTGTTCTTGATTCTAAGATCCCTGTTCTTAGCTGCAGGAGTGGAACCCAATGTGTTCTTCTGTTCTGCTGTTGAATGCTGAGATGCTTTTCTCCTCGCCATGGTTGTCTCATCTCATCTCATTATCTCTAGCCGCTTTATCCTATTCTACAGGGTCGCAGGCAAGCTGGAGCCTATCCCAGCTGACTACAGGCGAAAGGCGGGGTACACCCTGGACAAGTCGCCAGGTCATCACAGGGCTGACACATAGACACAGACAACCATTCACACTCACATTCACACCTACGCTCAATTTAGAGTCACCAGTTAACCTAACCTGCATATCTTTGGACTGTGGGGGAAACCGGAGCACCCGGAGGAAACCCACGCGGACACGGGGAGAACATGCAAACTCCGCACAGAAAGGCCCTCGCCGGCCACAGGGCTCGAACCCGGACCTTCTTGCTGTGAGGCGACAGCGCTAACCACTACACCACCGTGCCACCCACCATGGTTGTAAAGAGTGATTATATGAGTTACTATATCCTTCATGGCCAAAAAAAAAAGCTCGAACCACCTCAAATCTGTCCATTTTCTTCTGACCTCTCTTATCAAGGCATTTGTTTTTTTCACCCACAGAACTGTCGCTCTCTCACTCACTCACTCACTCACTCGATATTTTTTGTTTTCTTGACCATTCTGTATACGGAGACTGTTGAAAACCCCAGGAGATCAGCAGGTTCTGAAATACTCAAATCAGCAGTCCAGCTGGTCCATCTCAAACCAACACCCACGCCACAGTGAAAGAAAGTCACACTTCACTGTGAGATCACAATTTTTCCCATTCTGATGTTTGAACATCGTGAACATTAAAGGAGAACTGAAGTCATGTTTAAACTTGCTTTATTTCTTAATTAACATGTTATTCAATGACGCTTTCGGTTTTAGTAACCTTATATCGTGACTCGTATTGGCAACTAATTGCGATTAAATATTATACTTATCGGCCTGTTCGGTTTTTAGCCATGTTGAATTTAGTCCGTTCGGTCCATGGCAGGCGTCGCTTATCCGCGCGATCTTCACGAGACTTGCGCGAGACTTCGAAACATGAAGTGTCAGCCAGGTGTCAGCGCCGCCATTTTGAAAACTGTTTTCCAAACGAAATATTGCACAAAAACGAGTTTAAATGACGATTACTGCCAACTTTTTTCAAACTTTCCTGATTGCTATCAAAACAAACAAAACTTCCGGCTTGATTACATCAGCATTCGAAAGAGGGCGTGCGCGTCTTTTGACAACGTTGGCAGATGTTGGTCACTTTGATTTCCGCTGTCCGTTTTACTTCCGTTCTACGATGTCTCGCACAGGTCTTAACGAATCTCGTTTACAACCATTGCTTTGACATATGGACTGATATATTACAGAGCATATTTCAAACACTCATAACTTGCTATAGCAGCGACAAAATACCGATCAAAAATGCATTCCGATATTTAATTAAATGAGATAAATAGAATTTTTTGTGACGGCGTAGCTCACTCCGGCCCCGTCTAGTCCAGAAGGAACGATCTAAAGTGGGCCACCTTGCACAATAAATGTTGTAAGCTATATACACTATATACAATATATATATAGAAGCGATATCCACCCTAGGAATACCGACCTATTTACCAGAAAGAATCCAAAACAGCGAGGAATTGACCAAGAAGAAGTGATTTTTGTTGAACTGCTCATTAAGGCTTAATTAGTCCATAACTTCATTAATAATTGTAATGAAGCAAATCTGGGTAGAAGTTACAGTATATGCACCCCTACCTTCATGAGAGAAAGAATCAAAATCGGTGAAGAATTGAGAGAGAAGAAGCGATTTGTGTGGAAACTGCTCATTAGGGATTGATTAATTACTCCATATCTTCGTTATTAATTGCAATTATGCAAATTTGGGTAGAAGCTATTCATATGCACCCCAGGTGGGCAGACCTACCTTCCTGCCAAAAAGAATATAAATCGGTAAAGAATTGAGACAGAAGAAATGATGTTCATGAAATGTGGACGACGCCAGACACCATTACAATGGAATTTAAGAGGAGAAAAAAGAAAAATCTCCAACGTGAGTGGGAAAAAAATCCCGTCACCATTCAATATTATTGTGTTATTCTAAAATCTAGTAGACGTAGCGACATTTGTGTACATGCTGGACTTCAAACCTCCGAGTCCAATGGAGCTCGACGACACAAATGCAATGAAATACTTTTACAAAGTCTTCCACCCAGATGTGCTGATATACGGTACTGTCGAGATGATGCAACGATATATTCTTCTTACTGCATCTACACACGTGTCTACACTACCGTTCAAAAGTTTGGGGTCACCCAGACAATTTTGTGTTTTCCATGAAAAGTCACACTTTTATTTACCACCATAAGTTGTAAAATGAATAGAAAATATAGTCAAGACATTTTTCTGGCCATTTTGAGCATTTAATCGACCCCACAAATGTGATGCTCCAGAAACTCAATCTGCTCAAAGGAAGGTCCGTTTTATAGCTTCTCTAAAGAGCTCCACTGTCTTCAGCTGTGCTAACATGATTGTACAAGGGTTTTCTAATCATCCATTAGCCTTCTGAGGCAATGAGCAAACACATTGTACCATTAGAACACTGGAGTGAGAGTTGCTGGAAATGGGCCTCTATACACCTATGGAGATATTGCACCAAAAACCACACATTTGCAGCTAGAATAGTCATTTACCACATTAGCAATGTATAGAGTGGATTTCTGATTAGTTTAAAGTGATCTTCATTGAAAAGAACAGTGCTTTTCTTTCAAAAATAAGGACATTTCAAAGTGACCCCAAACTTTTGAACGGTAGTGTATGTATGGATAAATTTCTGCTGAGCAGCTTTCATCTGACCCTATTTTCAAACCAAATAAAGACTACACCTCAGACAGGTTTCGGTTGCTGTAGGTCAGTCCTGGTGTGTGTTTTACAGGAAGCTACAGCTCGTCTGTGGGGGGCTTCGAGTAAGAGGAGGAGTCTGATCGAGCCATCTGATTTTTAAACTATTTTTTAACTATCATGATATTGATATGTGATTTGGATAAATAATACGACATGTTAACCTTGATATGAAAAGCCGAGGTTCGTTATGTGCAGGAGTGACGTTTTAATCAGAAAACAAATGAACCCTTGATAATAAAACGATCATAATGCAAGCTCAAGAATATTTAAAAGCGTTTTAATATGAGAGTTAATTGTCCCGTCGTCTTTCTAAACACAGTGGCATAAAATTAACGATAATAGTTACTGTTAATGAACTAGTCACTCATGTAGTGCATATATATATATATATATATATATATATATATATATATATATATATATATATAGTCACTTCCTTTAGAAACTGATGCAAAAGAATATATGAAAAGAAATATAGGAAATAAAATATAAATATGAAAACAGGAAGAGAAATATATGAAATATAAAGTTAGGAATACATACCACAGCTTCATATGCTGTAACTCACTCATTACACAATTAAAACCTGCAGTTATTTAATCCAGCTACCGTGAGTAATATGTTTCAGGACTGTGTGTAATAAGGAAAGTGGATCACAATTCAAAACCACACCATTGATTAAAAATAGAAAACTATGCTGCAAAACAGAAAGCAAAGATAAAGACATGATGCCCGTTAAAGTGTGAGAAAGTTCAGCAGACATGAGTTCCTGAAAGTAAGAATGAGTAGAAGGAGCCGTGATGGACAGCACGCCAGCATTTTCACTTACAGAGGTTGTGTTAGTCTTGTGGAGTTTGTAGATGAAATAACCTTCCACTAACAAGCCAAGCAAAGCCAGACACACCAGCACCAAGAGTGTGTTCTGGATCAGGCATTTCCTCCGGTTCTGGATTCGTGTTTGTCCTGGTTTGGGGGGCAGCGGTGGTGGGAACTTGGTACCGCTGTCCACCACAAACACCGAGGGATACGAAGCATGACCATCAGCCATGCCCATGGAGTCCTGAAGGTTAAAATTTCTGTGAAGCACAGGTGACAGAAGATCCTCTAGACAAGATAAGATGCTGAGGAATGGCTGAGGAGGCAGAGTCGCAGATAACGCCCACTGTGGCACACACTCTCGCTCACACACACACACGCACACATATATATATATATATATATATACCTCTGTATACACACTGAGAGAGACACACAGCGTGTACGCGCTCTCACATTAAGGTGGGTGGATGGTTGCAACACAATGAGTGTAAAGACAAAAAGGCCCAATTCGATAATTGGGCAATAAAAAAAAGAGTAATATCCATTTCTGAAAATAAAAATAAAAGTTTTGGTTTCTGTTCTCATTTTGCAAACTGTTCAATTTCAGTATGAGGAAATTATATCAAAGGTGTGATGACGGAAGCACAGTGTGCACGTACACACACACGCACACACACAGTCACAGACGCATGGCCTGGATGAAAAGTGCCCTCAATTCAACTCAGCGTCGCTGCTCAGTGTCACACTGCGAAACATCCGTCAGCATGACTTCGCTAACAAACACTCTACATGAGCTGTTTTCACCTCTGAGTACACCTACAAGGCAAACCAACAAGCTAGGTGTCTCTAATTTAGGCCTGTCAGTAAGTCTACACAGCAGTAAGTTACACCAAATAATATCAGCTCAGTGGTGGTCTTATCACGGCTCCTTTTCCACTGACTATGGAACATATTTTGTGCGGAGCAACAGAGTGCTACAGTCAGTAACTGGAGCTTAAAATGTGCACATACTAGTAATAATGAAAGCACATCATAATGTAATCATGTTGGCAAGTCCCAAATCTTTCAAACCAAACACACACGCACACACAACTGTCTGTCCAATCAAATTCTACACCACAAGGTCATAATGTCCTTATATTATTCTATCCACATTCACTGGATATGAGCAATCGCGTGCTCTGATTGGCTACTCTACTAGTAGGATATCAGCTCATATACCGTGAGTAGAATGACAAAAACAAAATGGCGGAGCGTGTTGATGAAGCAACTGAGGACGAAATAAAAACTCTACTCGAAAACAAAACCCCAAAAATTGTTATCGTGTATTTAAAATAAACAGAAATAGCTGAAAGAATATAGTCATGGTCCCCCCCCCCCCCCCCCAGTCGGTGGCGGTAATGCACCTTTAAGTTGGTTTGCCAACTGCCAAAAAAAAAAACCCTAAAGAAGAAGAAAACCCCAAAAATACAAAAAAAAGCAACAAAATATGGAATATAAGTATTTGATGGTAGGAATGTATCTTTTTATTTTTCAAGAATTATTATTATTATTATTATCGCATTTTTCACAAATTGCTCCTGTCATTTCGCTGTCGGTTTGTTTACATTCTAAGCGGAAATTATTTTGTCAGATTTTTTGTATAAAGTTTTTATTGATCAAATTTGCAAAAAATAACAATAAAAATGCTCTGTTTCTCAAATCCCAGTGAATGTGGATAGAATAAAACAGTTATTCCACTCAATCTGGTCGTACATGGATTATAGCTATCAGCGAATCATGTACGACTCGATTTCGTGGATTAACATAACCGAGCCTGCGCAAGTCCTGTCTCCCAAAATATTCAAAATATCCAGTCATCTTTTCTTTAAAGTCACCAAGTGCGAGAGGAATGGAGCAACAACTAATTCAGGCACATTTCAGAGAAACACGAAAGAAACCGTGTTTTAAAAAAAGGGGGGGGTTCTAGTATGCTGTTTATTTTCATGGGGGTGCCAATAGTTATGGAATTAACTGTCTGACTGGTTAAATTTCCAGCAAAAGTAACACAGTGATGTCTATAAAATATAGATTTTTTTTGTATAAAGTTTTTATTGATCAAATTTGCAAAAAATAAGAAAAATGCTCTGTTTCTCGATGTGGATAAAACAGTTATTATATAATAAAACAGTTATTCCACTCAATCTGGTTGTACATGGATTATAGCTATCAGCTCATGTAAGGCTTTATATAATACAGATTATGGATAGAACCAAATAACATGTTCTAATCTGATACAAATACAGATATGAATCAACTATTATGATTATTGTTTGTTTGTTTGTTCGAACAAAATCTTGCCAGAAAGGTTCACAGAGTATTTGGTACATTTGAAACCAGTGATGTGCAGCAGGATCAGGGATCTCAATGGTTGCAAAAATTAAAAAAAAAAAGACACAGTTGTGAGGTTTTGTCTTCTGTGGGTGCAAGAGATCGGTCAGATATGAAGCTCATGGGGGGAAAACAAAGATTATGTCTGTTCATGTGAATGTGTCGGCTGCATGATGATAGAAACAGTCTAGTCAGGGTTGTAGTGATTTAAATTGGACTATTAATTTATTTATACAGGATGTTGGAAAAAAGGACCGACTCAATTCGTCCAGAAATATTGTAGGCAGGTACAAACTAAAATGATTTGAAAAGAAAGAAAGAAAGAAAGAAAGAAAGAAAGAAAGAAAGAAAGAAAGAAAGAAAGAAAGAAAGAAAGAAAGAAAGAAAACAGTGGACATCTCTGGTTAAGACCAAGTATGAACTGGAGTGATGTAGCTGAGGTTGAGGAACTTTCAGAGCCAGGATTCGTACACCATACTGACAAAGCTGCATTTCCTAAGGTTTATATTAACATTAAAAAAGAAAAAAAAACTTTTAAATCTAAATACAGATACAGCGACAGGTAATTAGTGCACAAAACAGATAGAGATACTGTGTAAAGCATAAATAAAAACAGAATGTGATCATTTGAAAATCATGGAAATCCTATATTTTATTTAAAATAGTACAAAGACAACATATCAAATGTTGAAACTGAGAATTTTTTTTTAATATATGCTCATTTTGAATTTGATGTCAGCAACATGTTTCAGAAAAGTTGGAACAAGGGCAACAAAGGACTGAAAAAGTTGTGTAATTCTAAAAAAAAAAAAACCCACTAATTAGTTTAATAGGCAACAGGTCAGTAACATGACTGGGTATAAAAAGAGCATCCCAGAGAGGCGGAGTCTCTCAGAAGTAAAGATGGGGAGGGGTTCATCACTCTGTGAAAGACTGCGTGGGCAAACAGTGCAACAATTTCAGAATAACATTCCTCAATGTAAAACTGCAAAGAATTTGTGGATCATATCATCTATGGTCCATAATATCATTAAAAGATTCAGAGAATCTGGAGAAATCTCTGTATGCAAGAGACAAGGCTGAAAACTGACAATGGGTGCCTGTGATCTTCAGACCCTCAGGAGACACTGCATTAAAAGCAGACACGTGTCTGTATGGGCTCAGGAACACTTCAGAAAACCATCGTCTGTGAAAAAACAGTTCATTATTGCATCCACAAATGCAAGTTAAAACCAAATATAAACAATATCCAGAAACTCTGCCCCCTTCTCTGGGCCCGAGCTCTTTTACAATGGACTGAAGTGGAAAACTGTCCCGAGGTCTGACGAATCAAAAGTAGAAATTCTTTTTAGAAATCATGGACACCACGTCCTCCAGGCTAAAGAGGAGAGGGACCAGCCGGCTTGTTATCAGTGCACAGTTCAAAAGCAGCATCTGTGATGGTATGAGGGGGCATTAGTGCACATGACATGGGGAGCTTGTACATCTGGGAAGGCATCATTAATGCTGAATGATATCTACACGTTTCAGAGCAATATGCTGCCATCCAGACAAAATCTTTTTCATGGAAGGCCTTCCTTCTTTCAGCAAGACAACGCCAAACCGCTTTCTGCACATATTAAAACTGCATGGCTCCATAGTGAAAGAGTCCAGGTGTTAAACTGGCCTGCCTGCAGTCCAGATCTGTCTCCTGTTTAAAACATTTGGCGCATTATGAAGTGCAAAATACGATAAAGGAGACCCCGAACTGTTGAGCAACTGAAATTGTATATCAGGCAAGAACGGGATAACATTTCTCTTTCAAAACTACAGCAATTGGTCTCCTCAGTTCCCAAACGTTTACAGAGTGTTGTTAAAAGTAGAGGTGATGCAACACAATTGTAAACACGCCCCTGTCCCAACTTTTTTGCCATCAAATTCAAAATGAGCATATATTTTTCGAAAAACAATCAGATTTCTTAGTTTTAGCATTTAATATGTTGTCTTTGTACTGTTTTCAATGAAATACAGGGTTTCCATGATTTGTAAATTATCACATTCTGTATTTATTTACAGTTTACACAGCGTCCCAACTCTTCTGAAATTGGGGTTGTACATATCGAATGCAACCATTTTATGTCAGGTTTTAAGTAGAAGATAGTTTGCATCCAAAAGCCAAAATAGTAGCAGCATGTGCACAAAAGACCTCTGTAAGGCATAATGTCGTGCTTTGTTATATCATCATAATCACCTTTCAATCTGTCCCCACACATAAAAGATCAAAACCCGAAAGTGAAACTAAAATATGTACAATTTGAATAAAACCTAACAAAAAACACTCAAAACTAAACTATATTACAGATGAAAGTTTTCAAAAAAGAGAAAAAATCAGTGACAGCAAAGTGCAATGTTAGCATCCTGTTTGGTTTCTGTTGTCAAGAAATGAAAGAAATACTTTGATTTTACAAACTATCTATAAAACATCATTCCATGTTCATGTATTGGTGTTTTCTTATTAAAAACTTTTTTATAACATATCACAGAAGTGGGCGGCACGGTGGTGTAGTGGTTAGCGCTGTCGCCTCACAGCAAGAAGGTCCGGGTTTGAGCCCCGTGGCCGGCGAGGGCCTTTCTGTGTGGAGTTTGCATGTTCTCCCCATGTCCGTGTGGGTTTCCTCCGGGTGCTCCGGTTTCCCCCACAGTCCAAAGACATGCAGGTTAGGTTAACTGGTGACTCTAAATTGACCGTAGGTGTGAATGTGAGTGTGAATGGTTGTCTGTGTCTATGTGTCAGCCCTGTGATGACCTGGCGACTTGTCCAGGGTGTACCCCGCCTTTCGCCCGTAGTCAGCTGGGATAGGCTCCAGCTTGCCTGCGACCCTGTAGAACAGGATAAAGCGGCCACAGATCATGAGATGAGATATCACAGAAATTTACATCTCAGGAATTTTTTGTAACCAATCCTCTTTATTCACACGCTGCGAAGTTTTCTCCTCTGTTGACATGCTGTAGACACCTCGCTGGTTCACATATGATGTAAACCAGAACATATTGATCTTTGATCAAGCCAGAGAAGGGAAGGAAAAGATAGCAGAGTCTTCAGGGGAAATGTTAGTAACAGTGAAAACCATTACGTAACAAAAAAAGAAAGAAAGAAAAAAATGGGAAACACAGACACAAAGATAACGACCAAAGAATGGAAATAATGAGAAGGGGAAAAAAACCTGGAGAGAGATTAACTAAAATCTAAAATAAAAAACAAAATAATTTATCAGATTGCAAAGTATTATTTTGATTTGTTCACCATTAATATCTTAATGTTAGTATGTTAGCATTTGTTAGTATGCATTTTTGTTATTTGTTCTAATAAAGGGAACATCTGTCAAGCCTAACTCACAGTCATTTCTTGCTAGTGTCAGGATGTTGAAGTGAGGGTGCACAAACTTTTGCATTGTATAACATCAGGGGCCTGATTGCACAGAGCTTTGAGGTCGCCATCTGCTGGACCTTCTGCTCCAGTGCTAATCTATTAAACCATTGTATACACACACACACACACACACACACACACACACACACACAAATACCGTAATACAATAGAGGTCAGGACTTCAGAATAGGGGAGAGTGGGGTACATTGTCACACTGCTTGCAACTGAGGCGCTAACTAAAAAAAATTAAATAGCTGTGTTGTGTGACTTCATCAGTACAGAAGAGCTACTGTCACACACATTTCTGAAAAGCTACTGATGGCGATGATAGAAAGGATCAGGGGCCTCATGTACAAAGCTTGCGTACGCACAAAAAAGCTACGTACGTCACTTTCTGCGCAAACATTCGTATGTACAAAGATTGACTTGGCGTGGAAAAGTGTGGTACTCTACGCAAACCTCATGGCTGGCGTACGCACATTTCTGGTGCATCTTGGTACTTGGCGACACTTAGAGGCAGAGCAACGCAACTACATTTAGGCCTACTCGGTCAAGAGTCATGACATGGCGATAAGAGGCATCCAAAAATGCATCGGAACATCAGGATGCGTGAATTGAAATGTATGTCAGTCATACGACGTTGTCGAGACACATAATGCGAGACTGTTGGGTAAATACCAACAGATCCATCAACCATCCCTTCCATATTGTAATTACGGGAAATGAGAAACCCCAGCAATATCATTTCGATATTATTCCCATTGACTATTGGTTAATTAATTAAATTAAAGAATGCACATGCAGGACCATGCATTGCAGCTAGCTTAATAGATCTTCCTCGCGCATTTGCCGAGAGGTGTCAGACTGAAATATTATTAGTTGATGTTGCGTGGGGTAGCCTTATCACATAATTACCAATCTTTTACCTCTTACAATCTTTTACCAAGATCAATATATGAAACGATTTCCAAGTGCGTACAAATCAGACACAACCGCAGTGTGTGGCGTGTTACACAATGTGGCGCAGCAGCATGGCGTGCCAATAATGGAGCGAGACCTGCCGGAGGACCCAGACCCTGGGCCTCACAACGAGGTGCCACAGCGACATGGCATACAAACCCGGCAGCGCTTAATAGCCACAATGTGAAAAGGTAAGGACAGACGGGACACGGGACACCATTCATTTTTTAAGATATTCTTTTAATGTGTTATTCAGTTCCTTCAATTCCTCGCGGATTCCCTCGAGGTTGTCGTTAATCGCCTCTATCCCCTTTAAAATTTCCCCCTGCGACTCAAGGACCGCGGGCGTCAGTACCCGGCCTGTGGACCCGGCGACAGGGGCAGGCGGTGGAGAAGGGGGGCAGGTGACAGTGACGCTGGATCCGCTCGGCTGGGGGTCCTCTTCCTGCTCGGGTGGGATGGACTGGGGGCCTCCTGTTGTTCCCTGGCACCCTGCTAGAATACATTTGTCATTAAAATCCTTTTGTGGAAAATATGTGCACATGTTTTATTTCTGGTTACATGTGGCTAGGAATATTGGGCCTACTAAGAGAGGAAGACATTTCCTCAAATACAGGGTGTCCCCGAAAAAATGTACACATTAGAGCACTAAAGGTGTTTTTTTTGTTTTCAAAACCCATGTAACTCAAATAGACACTCATTGTGGCGCAGGCACTGCAGACGATGCGAATCATACCGTTATCTTGGTATAGGCTACATTCACATTCAGTGGCATACAATCAGTGACTGTTGCATGTCTCATAGCATACACTTTGAACATCACTTTAATTGGAGGTGACAGAACAATTAAGTGATGTATGTGAATTCTATTACACTGTGCTAAAGGCAGGGATTAACGCGAATAAATGTTAATGTTAAATGTTAATAATAAATGTTAATTTGATTAACGCGAGATTTCTAACATTTAATTAACATTAACGCGTTAGTAAAAGTTGCCATGTCTTTTACCTAACGCGGGCCTTACTGCAGGTCTATTTATACTAATTAACATATTCAGTGTGGAATAATTGAGGGAGGAGACAGGGCGGGGAACGGGGCTCGTGCATGTGTGCCGAATTCCACGTTGATTGGGATGTACAACAGGAGAGTGCATGGAAACCTTCGTACGCACTGATTGATACATCCGGATTTTTTTGGTCGTACGCAAATTTCCCGATTTTGACGTGCGCACATATTTAGTGGGAAATCCACGCAGGTCTTTGTACATGAGGCCCCAGAACACAGTGTATGTGTCGGCCTCAAAATACCTTTTTAAGAAAAACCCTTTTGAATTTAGACAAATGCCCAGGACACAGAAGAAACACAGAAACAGATTTAAAAAAAAAATACTACAATTTTATTAATGGAAATATAAATAGTCCTTTAAAATAGCCTAAGCTAGTAAGTAAACAAAACAAAAAAATAAACGTCAGTTCAATTGTGGCGCACGTGGCACGCCTTAGAAGTCCAATCCACGATCCGAGGTGCCAGTCGTGGGGGAATCCCAGGTGCGTGGGGAAGCCAGCCTCGTGACGTCAGTACTCCGACGCTCAGGTGGCAGGGGGATCCCCGATGATGTCAGTGGCTCGTCCGGAACCGGCACAACCTCGGACAGCAAAGAGGAACGTCAGCGGGAAACCAGCGCACAGCGACAGCAACAACACCAAGAAACAACAGTAGGGAAGGAGGAGTCTTACTTCCCTTTTTGTTGTTGCTAGCGAGCGTTGAATTTAAGGTATGCCGGTGTCAGGTCCTTGTGGTCCGGTCTCGAGTCTAGGAGCCAGCCGCCGCGTCGCACCTTGAGCAAAAAGCAGGGATCAGAGACGACACAAATGCAAACAGAGGAAGTGTAATAGTGCGCGCGTGCACGGGAATTGCTCACATTCCTTTGGGAAAATAGTGCAGGTGTTGTATAGAGCTCGTCCGGGCCGCGATGCTTCGGTTTGTCCGCTCTCGTCCTGCCTCCCGGGTTCCCACCAGTGCCGGCTCATCTGCTGCTGCGTCCGATCCCCGCTGACTCCCCCATAAGTCTGCAAGCATACCTATTTATACCCAACCCCTTCAACTTCCTATAGTCAGGATAGGATGAGTAGTAATTGTCCAGGTGCAGGTCTAATGCAAAGCAATTTGGAGTCATTAGTAAGCCGCCAATGAGGAGTCAGTGTGTGGGTGGCAGTCAATTAAAACACAGCACTTCAATACTCACAGCAATCCAATAAGTGAACACAACAATCCCATAGTTTCCACAGCACAGCAACCAGTATAAATGAGCACAGCAACCGGAATGTAAACACAGCAAACACTACATAAAACACAGCAAGCCATATCACTGCAAGCAAAAATATGAAACAAAATCCCCACACCTCCCAGCAGGCTGACATATGTGGCTGCGTCGCTGCAGATTGGTCAGCGTGCCCATGCAGACCCCTGTACACCACCGAAAGCACCTACAATAGGCATGTGAGCTTCAGAACTGGACCATGGAGCAATGGAAGAAGGAGACCTGGTCTGATAAGTCATGTTTTCTTTTACATCATGTGGATGGCCAGGTGTGTGTGCATCACTTACCTGGGGAAGAGATGGCACCAGGATGCATTATGTAAAGAAGCCAAGCTGGTGGAGGCAGTGTGATGCTCTGGGCAACGTTCTGCTGGGAAATCTTGGGTCCTGGCATTCATGTACAGTGGGGCAAAAAAGTATTTAGTCAGTCACCAATTGTGCAAGTTCTCCCACTTAAAAAGATGAGAGAGGCCTGTAATTTTCATCATAGGTACACTTCAACTATGAGAGACAGAATGAGAAAAAAAATCCAGAAAATCACATTGTCTGATTTTTAAAGAATTTATTTGCAAATTATGGTGGAAAATAAGTATTTGGTCAATAACAAAAGTTCATCTCAATACTTTGTTATATACCCTTTGTTGGCAATGACAGAGGTCAAACGTTTTCTGTAAGTCTTCACAAGGTTTTCACACACTGTTGCTGGTATTTTGGCCCATTCCTCCATGCAGATCTCCTCTAGAGCAGTGATGTTTTGGGGCTGTCGCTGGGCAACACGGACTTTCAACTCCCTCCAACGATTTTCTATGGGGTTGAGATCTGGAGACTGGCTAGGCCACTCCAGGACCTTGAAATGCTTCTTACGAAGCCACTCCTTCGTTGCCCGGGCGGTGTGTTTGGGATCATTGTCATGCTGAAAGACCCAGCCACGTTTCATCTTCAATGCCCTTGCTGATGGAAGGAGGTTTTCACTCAAAATCTCACGATACATGGCCCCATTCATTCTTTCCTTTACACGGATCAGTCGTCCTGGTCCCTTTGCAGAAAATCAGCCCCAAAGCATGATGTTTCCACCCCCATGCTTCAGTGGTCTTGTATGTCTTCCATTTTCTAATAATTGCTCCCACAGTTGATTTCTTCACACCAAGCTGCTTACCTATTGCAGATTCAGTCTTCCCAGCCTGGTGCAGGTCTACAATTTTGTTTCTGGTGTCCTTTGACAGCTCTTTGGTCTTGGCCATAGTGGAGTTTGGAGTGTGCCTGTTTGAGGTTGTGGACAGGTGTCTTTTATACTGATAACAAGTTCAAACAAGTGCCATTAATACAGGTAACGAGTGGAGGACAGAGGAGCCTCTTAAAGAAGAAGTTACAGGTCTGTGAGAGCCAGAAATCTTGCTTGTTTGCAGGTGACCAAATACTTATTTTACCGAGGAATTTACCAATTAATTCATTAAAAATCCTACAATGTGATTTCCTGGATTCTTTCCCCCCATTCTGTCTCTCATAGTTGAAGTGTACCTATGATGAAAATTACAGGCCTCTCTCATCTTTTTAAGTGGGAGAACTTGCACAATTGGTGGCTGACTAAATACTTTTTTGCCCCACTGTAGATGTTACTTTGACACATTCTTTGACCTTTTAGTTATGCTGTCATAGTTAGTTTTGCCGGAGTCTGTGCTTGCACTCAGCGCAAAATGTATACTGTTCCTACTTATCAGGTGGCACTGGGCATACCTAACAACCTGTGTTGTCCCCCCCCCAGCCCCCCCGAGTTACATGTCAATCTTGGGATCGAGATGCTGACCTCTTCTGCTCCTCGGACCTGCCTGATCCATCCTGGTGCCCTGTGTCTGGTTGGAGTCTCATCGCATTGCTCCTGTGGAGGACAGCCCCATGTGGACAGTTGAAAGTCACACTTGGAAGACGCTCTGGACTCTTACAGTAATGCTTTTATGGCTGAGGACTACAGTTGACTTGCTAACTTTAGAACTGCAGTTGTCATGAACAGTTTTGCACTCAAGTTTCCAACAATGAAGAGTTTATAACATCAACGAAACAGACTTCATGTTAAAGCTGTTAAAAATGTTATAATCACGTTGTCTGTTATCACCCAAATGAGGATGGGTTCCCTTTTGAGTCTGGTTCCTCTCAAGGTTTCTTCCTCATGTCGTCTGAGGGAGTTTTTCCTTGCCACCGTCACCACAGGCTTGCTCATTGGGGATAGATTAGGGATAAAATTAGCTCATGTTTAAAGTCATTCAAATTCTGTAAAGCTGCTTTGAGACAATGTCTATTGTTAAAAGCGCTATAGAAATAAACTTGACTTGACATTCAAGTCAAGTTCAAAGTCCCTTCCCATGCCAGGACCTGATCTTCTCAGGGAGTCTCTTGTTGCAGTACTAACCAGGCTCTTGAGGCACATTGGCAGCACCAATCTCCATTTCTATACCCCTCGGCCTTTTGCCTATTACACAGCTAGGGTTACAGTGGGGGTCCAGTCCTCTGGTAACCGTGAGAGTTTGAGTCCCTACTCGCATCTGCATTGCAGCATGCCTCACCAAATGGCAATCGGTACCATTTTGATAATGGTCTTTGGTATGACCCAACCAAAGACCCAACTTTGACACATACCACCTATCTAAACATTGTTGCAGACCAAGTTTACCTCTTGGTCTCTTTCAGCAGCATAATGCTCCCTGACACACTGCAAAAACTGTTCAGGAATGGTTTGAGGAACATCACAGAGTGTTCATGGTGTTGACTTGGCCTCCAAATTTACCCAGATCTCAGTCCGATTGAGCATCTATGGGATGTGCTGGACAAACAAGTCCGATCCATGGAGACCCCACCTCACAACTTACAGGACTTAAAGGATCTGCTGCTAACGTCTTGGTGCCAGATACCACAGCACACCTTCAGAGGTCTTGTGGAGTCTATGCCTCGATGGAGCCGTTTTGGTGACACAATATTAGGCAGGTGACTTAAATGTTAACATTTTGATGCCAACCAACACCTTCTCCTTCTGGCCCCATTAAATCTTTGATTTAATTGTATTGTGATTCTGAATTTCAATTTAAAAAAATAAATCTTTACAATCATATGTCTTTTATTTGTTTTGAAAAATCCACTGTGACTTACCCACCGTTGGGGCAAAATGTCACAAGTGCACACCTTCTACTGTCCCTGCACTGAAATAAGGCATGAAGATGTAAATAAAAACAAAATGGACCTCATTTATTAATCTACAGTCATGTAGAAACCAGTGCAGATCCGAGTGCAGAAATCATCATACGACAGGGTTCACATGTGGTTCATTAAATATTCGTATCTTGCCAATCACAGTGTAAGAATGATCAGGTGTTAATAAACATGGCAGCTTTAAACCATCTCATCTCGTTATCTCTAGCCGCTTTATCCTGTCCTACAGGATCGCAGGCAAGCTGGAGCCTATCCCAGCTGACTACAGGCGAAAGGTGGGGTACACCCTTGACAAGTCGCCAGGTCATCACAGGGCTGACACATAGACACAGACAACCATTCACACTCACATTCACACCTACGCTCAATTTAGAGTCACCAGTTAACCTAACCTGCATGTCTTTGGACTGTGGGGGAAACCGGAGCACCCGGAGGAAACCCACGGGGACACGGGGAGAACATGCAAACTCCGCACAGAAAGGCCCTCGCCGGCCACGGGGCTCGAACCCGGACCTTCTTGCTGTGAGGCAACAGTGCTAACCACTACACCACCATGCCGCCCCGCTTTAAACCATCATCGTTAAAATATCACACCTAGTGGAGCTGCTGAACCCTAATATGCGTGTTGTGTCCAATAACTGTCGGGGGCTGCGTCTTGGTAGGAGTGCAGGTGACAAGGCACGATGGAGTGTAGTGGATAATCTGCTGCAAACATGTGACATTTTATGTCTGCAGGAAACGTTTCTATCCAAACAGGATCTGGGAAAATTGAACTCTCTTAATGACAGTTTCCATGGTGCTGGGGAATCCACAACGGACCTTGCTATGGGAATAGTGAGAGGATGGATAGCAGGGGGTGTGGCCATCTTGTGGCATAAAAAACTGGATTCTGTGATTAATGTTATAAGGACTCAAGTTGACTGGTGTGTTGCTGTACAATTGAAGCTTAAAACCAAAGAGCTCATTATTCTCAATGTATACACACCATATGAGTGTCCACAGAATGAAGATATTTATATGGATAGGCTTGGGTTTTTAAATTCTTTTATTCATGAGCACCAGTTTACAAGTGTTTGTGTAGTTGGTGATATGAATGCAGACCTGTCAGATGGTCAATCTCTGTTTGCCAAACACATGCTGCAATTTTGTGATGATAATAATCTCATAATATCTAGTCATCTGTTTTTACCTGAAGATAGCTATTCTTAAATAAGTGAGGCTTGGCATACAGCATCATGGCTTGATCACTGTATCAGCACTGCTGATGCTCATGCAGCTTTAAAATCTATGGAAATTTTATATGGGACAACCGTGGCTGATCATGAGCCTCTTGCCATGACATTTGAGGTAGAAAGCCTTCCTGAGTTGAATCTTGAACTGAATGGTAACAACTGGGCCAATCTGGACTGGTCGAAACTCTCAAATGAAGACCTTTTATCTTATTATGAGAAAACTGACGTAGCTTGAAGTAACATTTCTATACCCCGAGATGCTATTTTGTGTCCTGATGTGGGCTGTAAGGATATCTCTCATGGTAAAGCCCTTTGTGGCATGTACGGTATGAGCGTACTGTGGAAGCTGTGTATGAGGCCAGTAAACCATTCTGTAGACACACTGGAAAATCTAATAACATCAAGCCAGGATGGAATAGATATGTGGCAGCCTACCATGCAGAACCTAAGGAGGCTTTTATGGCATGGGTCCAGGCAGGCAGACCCAGAAATGGGCCTGTGCTAGAGTATAAAAAGCTTACTAATGCTAGGTACAAATATGCCATCCGTTACATTGATAAGCATGAGCAGGTCATGAGAGCAGATGCTATAGCCAACAAACTTTTATGTAACAATGTTACTGGCTTCTGGAAGGAGGTGAGAGCTCTGAACAGGACAAACACATCACTTCCTGGTGTCATAGAGGGTGTCTCTGGGGGTGACAACATAGCTGAGCTGTGGAGGCAACACTACCTTATTTAACTGTGTAAAGAGTGACCCCTGTGAAATGAATAATATCACTGACGGGGGTGGCACGGTGGTGTAGTGGTTAGCGCTGTCGCCTCACAGCAAGAAGGTCCAGGTTCGAGTCCCGTGGCTGGCGAGGGCCTTTCTGTGTGGAGTTTGCATGTTCTCCCCGTGTCCGCGTGGGTTTCCTCCGGGTGCTCCGGTTTCCCCCACAGTCCAAAGACATGCAGGTTAGGTTAACTGGTGACTCTAAATTGAGCGTAGGTGTGAATGTGAGTGTGAATGGTTGTCTGTGTCTATGTGTCAGCCCTGTGATGACCTGGCGACTTGTCCAGGGTGTACCCAGCCTTTCGCCCGTAGTCAGCTGGGATAGGCTCCAGCTTGCCTGCGACCCTGTAGAACAGGATAAAGCGGCTAGAGATAATGAGATGAGATGAGATGGGTCTGACCACATCTCAGCGGAACACCTCAAGTTTGCAAGCCCCAGGGCTGCAGCACTGCTTGCCATTTGTTTTACTGGCTTCATGACTCATGGACTGCTGCCTATGTTGTCTGTTACTTTAGTGCCTGTCATCAAGGATAAGGCAGGCAAGGTTGGTAGTGTGGATAACTATAGGCCAATAACATTAGCCAGTGTAGTGTCAAAAATCTTGGAGAAGATTTTACTAGATCGCCTTAGTCAGTATTTGGGTACCACTTGTAATCAGTTTGGCTTTAAAGCAAAGCTTGGTACAGATATGTGTATTTATGCCCTGAAGGAGGCGTCATATATGTACATGAGGCAGAATTCTTCTGTTTTAATTGGTTTTTTTGATGCCTCTAAGGCATTTGATAGAGTTAACCATTATAAACTTTTTAAGAAATTGAGGCAAAGGGGTGCCCCTGAGAGTATTGTTAGGATTCTGAACTATTGGTATGTCAAACAGAGAATGCAGGTCAAATGGGGTAACAGTGTCTCTGCTTCCTTTGGTGTAGGTAACGGTGTGTGCCAGGGGGGCTACTTTCACCAGCTCTGTTTAACTTGTATATGGATGAATTATCTAAACAACGAAATGAATGGGGCGGCACGATGGTGTAGTGGTTAGCGCTGTTGCCTCACAGCAAGAAGGTCCGGGTTCGAGCCCCGTGGCCGGCGAGGGCCTTTCTGTGTGGAGTTTGCATGTTCTCCCCGTGGGTTTCCTCCGGGTGCTCCGGTTTCCCCCACGGTCCAAAGACATGCAGGTTAGGTTAACTGGTGACTCTAAATTGAGCGTAGGTGTGAATGTGAGTGTGAATGGTTGTCTGTGTCTATGTGTCAGCCCTGTGATGACCTGGCGACTTGTCCAGGGTGTACCCCGCCTTTCACCCGTAGTCAGCTGGGATAGGCTCCAGCTCGCCTGCGACCCTGTAGAACAGGATAAAACGGCTAGAGATAACGAGATGAGATGAGACGAAATGAATGCAAAACTGGTTGTATGATTGGTAACACTCTGGTAAACCATCTTATGTACCGTATGCTGATGACTTAGCTATTCTCTCTCCTAGCAGTGCTGGCTTTCAGCAGTTACTGAATATATGTTCTGAGTATGGGATGAAATATGATGTGCAATATGATGCTAAAAAGAGTGTGGTATTAATATGCAGAACTAAAGGCGACAAAGAGCTGTGTTTTCCAGAATTCTATCTTTCTGGTCAAGCATTGAGCATCTGTAAGAAAATAAAATACCTGGGTCATTACATTACAGACCAGATATCTGATGATGATGATGATGATGATATAGGCAGTGCCGCATGTTATATGCCCAAGCTAATATTTTGGCGAGGAAATTTCATACGTGCTCAGAGGAAGTAAAAATCAAACTGTTTAAAGCATACTGTATTCCACTGTACACTGCACCCTTATGGGCAAAGTTTAAAAAGGCAAGTCTACAGAAGGTACAGTTAGCCTATAATGACTGTTTAATGATCCTACTCAGGAGACCAAGGTGCTGTAGTGCTAGTGCCCTGTTCTGTAATGCAGGGGTCAGCACCTTTAAAGCTTTACTGAGGAACCTCATCTCATTATCTCTAGCCACTTTATCCTGTTCTACAGGGTCGCGGGCAAGCTGGAGCCTATCCCAGCTGACTACGGGCGAAAGGCGGGGTACACCCTGGACAAGTCGCCAGGTCATCACAGGGCTGACACATAGACACAGACAACCATTCACACTCACATTCACACCTACGCTCAATTTAGAGTCACCAGTTAACCTAACCTGCATGTCTTTGGACTGTGGGGGAAACCGGAGCACCCGGAGGAAACCCACGCGGACACGGGGAGAACATGCAAACTCTGCACAGAAAGGCCCTCGCCGGCCACGGGGCTCGAACCCGGACCTTCTTGCTGTGAGGCGACAGCGCTAACCACTACACCACCGTGCTGCCTACTGAGGAACCTGATATATAAATTTATATGTTGCTTAAACGTCACAGAATGACATTATAATGGTGCTGATCAATCCCAGCTATAGTGTAATTCGGTATCAGTCACCAGTGTGTAGGTGCTGGTATGAATGTCTTTTATAAGTTTTTTTTTTTTTTAATTGATTGGTGTTTGTGTTTGTCTATGTTCTTGTTTGTTTGTCTGTTTTTATATTGGGCATGTGTAATGTGTGTGTGTACTTGGACCTTGAGTCTGGCAAATAAAGATGATGATGATGATGACACCCCCAAATACTCTCTATTTAGAGGCCACGCCTCCAGACTTTACGACATGGAGAGGCATAATACAGCCAAGAAGAGAAACTTCTCTGCTCTTGAAATAGAAGCTCTAATGTCTCAAATCTGACTGAACAAATTATTTCTATTTAGCAGCCTGAAAAGTAGCATCATAGGAAGTCAACAGTGTTGCTGTATACAATTGAACTCCAGGTGATGTTTGAATATATTTTGAATTTATACCAGTACACACCCGTGATACGGTATGTATATCATGCAGGCTTGTAGTACTCGAGTCCGAGTCGTGCCCTAATTTTAAGGACTCGTGACTTGACTTGGACTTGAGCACTGATGACTCGGACTCGTAAATTGGAGGCTTGGATGTTTTTCTTTATTTTTTGTAACATGCTATAATAATTTGGCATAAGATATTTATATCTACATCTCATCTCATTATCTCTAGCTGCTTTATCCTTCTACAGGGTCGCAGGCAAGCTGGAGCCTATCCCAGCTGACTACGGGCGAAAGGCAGGGTACACCCTGGACAAGTCGCCAGGTCATCACAGGGCTGACACATAGACACAGACAACCATTCACACTCACATTCACACTTACGGTCAATTTAGAGTCACCAGTTAACCTAACCTGCATGTCTTTGGACTGTGGGGGAAACCGGAGCACCCGGAGGAAACCCACGCGGACACGGGGAGAACATGCAAACTCCACACAGAAAGGCCCTCGCCGGCCCCGGGGCTCGAACCCAGGACCTTCTTGCTGTGAGGCGACAGCGCTAACCACTACACCACCGTGCCGCCATATCTACATTAATTTTAATACTAATTTTGTGCAAGAGAATGCACATTCACCTGTTCATACATCATGTTGAGGAACAAACTAAGGTTAATGGCGCTAAAATGCCTGGAGAGACGCCGCTAGGATTGTCTGCTTTGCTTATACAGACTTCTCGTGCAGTGGGAAAAAATACACTGCTATGTGTTCCATATGTAGAAGAACTATCGAGGAGACGACGGGGACGACCTCGAACTTCAATCGCCATTTGGTAAGACTCCCACCAGAGAAGGAAGTGACATGCTATGTTCATTGCTCTGTTGATAGTGGGTGGGGCTTGCTTGCTGAGTGATGAACTAGCTAGTGTTAACCCTCTCTCATGTTATTTGCCCTGTTGATAGTGGGCGGGGCTTGCTGAGCGATGAACAAGCTTTTTATATGTAGCCTGTTAACTAAAATGGGGCAGTTGGAGTCTTGTTCTTGGACTCAACCCGAAATTTTGTTTAATGACTTGGACTTGACTCGAACTTGAACACTGGGGACTCAAGACTGGACTCGGGCTCAAGGTTTAGTGGCTCGACTACAACACTGATATCATGTGTACCTTTACAGTGGTGCTTGAAAGTTTGTGAACCCTTTAGAATTTTCTATATTTCTGCATAAATATGACCTAAAACATGATCAGATTTTCACACAAGTCCTAAAAGTAGATAAAGAGAACCCAGTTAAACAAATGAGACAAAAACATTAGACTTGGTCATTTATTTATTGAGGAAAATGATCCAATATTACATACCTGTGAGTGGCAAAAGTATGTGAACCTCTAGGATTAGCAGTTAATCTGAAGGTGAAATTAGAGTCAGGTGTTTTCAATCAATGGGATGACAATCAGGTGTGAGTGGGCACCCTGTTTTATTTAAAGAACAGGGATCTATCAAAGTCTGAGCTTCACAACACATGTTTGTGGAAGTGTATTATGGCACGAACAAAGGAGATTTCTGAGGACCTCAGGAAAAGGGTTGTTGATGCTCATCAGGCTGGAAAAGGTTACAAAACCATCTCTAAAGAGTTTGGACTCCACCAATCCACAGTCAGACAGATTGTGTACAAATGGAGGAAATTCAACACCATTGTTACCCTCACCAGGAGTGGTCGACCAACAAAGATCACTCCAAGAGCAAGGTGTGTAATAGTCAGCGAGGTCACAAAGGACCCCAGGGTAACTTCTAAGCAACTAAAGGTCTCTCTCACATTGGCTAATGTTAATGTTCATGAGTCCACCATCAGGAGAACACTGAACAACAATGGTGTGCATGGCAGGGTTGCAAGGAGAAAGCCACTGCTCTCCAAAAAGAACATTGCTGCTCATCTGCAGTTTGCTAAAGATCACGTGGACAAGCCAGAAGGTGATTGGAAAAATGTTTTGTGGACGGATGAGACCAAAATAGAACTTTTTGGTTTAAATGAGAAGCATTATGTTTGGAGAAAGGAAAACACTGCATTCCAGCATAAGAACCTTATCCCATCTGTGAAACATGGTGGTGGTAGTATCATGGTTTGGGCCTGTTTTGCTGCATCTGGGCCAGGACGGCTTGCCATCATTGATGGAACAATGAATTCTGAATTATACCAGCAAATTCTAAAGGAAAATGTCAGGACATCTGTTCATGAACTGAATCTCAAGAGAAGGTGGGTCATGCAGCAAGACAACGACCCTAAGCACACAAGTCGTTCTACCAAAGAATGGTTAAAGAAGAATAAAGTGAATGTTTTGGAATGGCCAAGTCAAAGTCCTGACCTTAATCCAGTCCAAATGTTGTAGAAGGACCTGAAGCGACTGATTACTGTTTATGGTATTTTTTTTTAATGTTGAAACTTTTCATTTAATTATTTTAAGCCATTTTTGTTCAACAGTATTTCTTTACATGTGTCTGACTTTTGCACAGGACTGTAAATTAAAAAAAAAAACTTTGTCGCTACACACTTGGAAGTCGAGATGTGTAATGGTCTAATTTGTCATCCCAGTCCAACACAAGTCTGACCAGTTCAACCCGTTCCCGAAAGTACTCTCAATTACAACTCTGAAAAGGATATCTTTGGGAAATTTAAGGAGGACAAAAAGAATTCTATTGGCAGCACTGAATCAAAGTTTTTCTTCGACCCAAATTTAATCTAAAAACTAACCAAACCCAAATGATTAAAATGTGATTTAAAACTATGGTGTATTTTTGATGAAAGACGAAAAAGTAAATCCAAATTAATTGTCAAAACACAACACTGTTTTGTGGGAAACATTTTGCAGTAAGATAGATTTCCTTTAACTGTTAGCTACAACAGCTTTGTAGCTTCAGCGCTAAACTAAACTAAAATAATTATAATAATAATAAAGTACACTTTAGGCACTAATATGTTAATAATTAACGGGTCTTCCACAAAATCGAGTCGTACATGAGCTGATAGCCGATGAGGTGTGTAGCACCAAGTTATCTATAATCCATGTATGACGAGATTGAGTGGAATAACTGTTTTATTCTATCTACATTCACTGGATTTTGAGAAATTTTGATTATTTTTTTTGCAAATTTGATACATAAAAACTTTATACAAAACATCCGACAAAATCATTTCCACTTAGAATATAAACAAACCGGCGAAATGACAGGAGCAATTTATGAAAAATGTGATGATGATAATAATAATTATAATTATAATAATTCTTGAAAATTTTTTTTTAAAAGATACGTTCTTACCATCAAATACTTTCATTCCATATTTTGTTGCGCTTTTTTTGTGCAATTTTTGGGGGTTTGTTTTCAAGTAGAATTTTTATTTCATCCTCGGTTGGTTCAGCAACATGCTCCACCATTTTGTTTTTCTCTACTCATGGTATATGAGCTGATATCCTAGTAGTAGAGTAGCCAATCAGAGCACGCGATCGCTCATATTCAGTGAATGTGGATAGAATAATACTCAATATACTGATTGAGTAGTCAGGGTCAGAGGTACACTGTATACATTTAGCTTACTTTGAGTGTAATATTTGAGTATTTAACTAAAAATAAACCACCACATGAGCTCCAGTAGAGTGTCTTGAATATTTTCAAGGCCCATGTTTGCTTGAAAAAAAACAAAAAACACATTCATGTTCAATGTAATAAGCTTTACAGAAGTCGAAAGACTTTCAATCAACTCAAAAAAGCGTTTAATAAATTAAGCTTCGCAGTAACATTTCAGCAATGGAGTTAAGAATTAATCCCATCAGTAACTCATTTCCTCTTTTTAATTAAAATCATTTGAGATTCAGGTGACTCGAGACTATTTGTTTCAATTTTTTAGCTTTAGATTCAAAAGTAATGGAAATGTCCTGAAGGTCGCACTTGTAGTTTGCACACATTGCAGTTAAAATCAGGTTTGCAGAAGCATAATGAGAGAATCAAAGCACAAAAATGCGTATAAACACGACGACACTGTTACTTTTCTGACCATTAAAAAAAAAACCCACAATGTAAAATATGAACATCGTTAAAGAGCAGTGTAGAAACTGTAGAAACTTGTCTGCTGTATCGGGCTCCCACAATGCACTGCAGCACAGGTTTTCTGGATGTTCAGGGTCACCACTGGTTCCGTCGTGGAGCTGGACGTCTGTTTGAGAACAACCGTAATGAGAGCAATAAGAAGAGAGAGATGAGAACCATGCAGACGTTACAAGCAACAGCAGCCTGAAAAACCTGTTTTCTTTGACACGTGGGTTGGTTTCAGAAAGTCAGTGTTTACTAACGTGAAGTGACACGAGCATCTTGCGGTGACCTACTTTCAGGTTTGACCACATGAGCTGCAAAAAGCAAGCCAGCACTTTTGCGGTGTTTTACGATGTGTACAGTAAATGTACTGACCCCCTTCCTTGGGCTTGATTCGGATATGCATCTTCAAGTGTAAGAATCTCGAACTAATATGATTCAGGGATTAAAGCCAATGGGGTGGAGGTAGGTACAATTTCAGTGCTTGGAACCACAGGGGTGGAAACACTTGACTAATTGCACTTGAAGAAGTACAACCCCAATTCCAGAAAAGTTGGGACACTGTGTAAAACATAACTAAAAAACCAAAATGCAATCATTTGCAAATCATGGAAACCCGATACAGTATTTCATTGAAAATAGTCCAAAGACAACATATCAAATGTTGAAACTGAGAAATTTTATTGTTTTTTGAAAATATATATGCTCATTTTGAATTTAATGTCAGCAACATATTGAATAACATATAAAAACTGCATGGCTCCGTAGTAAAAGAGTCCAGGTGCTAAACTGACCTGCCTGCAGTCCAGACCTGTCTCCAATTTAAAACAGTTGGTGCATTATGAAGCACAAAATATGACAAAGGAGACCCCGAGCTGTTGAGCAACTGAAATTGTGTATCAGGCAAGAATGGGAGAACATTTCTCTTTCAAAACTACAGCAGCTGGTCTCCTCAGGTCCCAAACGTTTAGTGTTTTTAAAAGTAGAGGTGATGCAACACAGTGGTAAACACGCCCCTGTCCCAAATTTTCGAAATGTGTTGCTGACATCAAATTCAAAATGAGCAGATTTTTTCTCAGTTACAACATTTGATATGTTGTCTTTGTACTATTTTCAATTAAATATCATCGGGTTTCCATGATTTGCAAATTATCGCATTCTGTTTTTATTTACAGTTTACACTTTTTTTGGAATTGGGGTTGTACTCGTGAAATTGAATACTTTTCTTCTTCTCTCATCCAACTAATGAATGCAACGATCAAATGGACTTAATTTACACCAACTCATATCATCTCTGGTGACCTTGTGAGTGCAATGTAGTTAGCAAAATAACGATCCATGGGAGTCTGAAGAAGGAGAATCCACCAGACTGCAGTGTTGAACTTGAGGATAAGTGTCTGCTTTCAGTAAAGTTTCATAAAATTCCTTAAACCCTAATTTGAAAATGCAGGCTGAGGTGAGTTTTGTTAATATGCTAACATTTATCTCAGTTTGACTGTTTTTTTTTCTTTGCTAATGTAATGCTTGGTTCGACTAGCATCGATTCCAGAAGCTAACACGATTAGCTATGTACAACCCCGATTCCAAAAAAGTTGGGACAAAGAACAAATTGTAAATAAAAACAGAATGCAATAATTTACAAATCTCAAAAACTGATATTGTATTCGCAATAGAACATAGACAACATATCAAATGTCGAAAGTGAGACATTTTGAAATTTCATGCCAAATATTGGCTCATTTGAAATTTCATGACAGCAACACATCTCAAAAAAGTTGGGACAGGGGCAATAAGAGGCTGGAAAAGTTAAAGGTACAAAAAAGGAACAGCTGGAGGACCAAATTGCAACTCATTAGGTCAATTGGCAATAGGTCATTAACATGACTGGGTATAAAAAGAGCATCTTGGAGTGGCAGCGGCTCTCAGAAGTAAAGATGGGAAGAGGATCACCAATCCCCCTAATTCTGCGCCAACAAATAGTGGAGCAATATCAGAAAGGAGTTCGGCAGTGTAAAACTGCAAAGAGTTTGAACATATCATCATCTACAGTGCATAATATCATCAAAAGATTCAGAGAATCTGGAAGAATCTCTGTGCGTAAGGGTCAAGGCCGGAAAACCATACTGGGTGCCCGTGATCTTCGGGCCCTTAGACGGCACTGCATCACATACAGGCATGCTTCTGTATTGGAAATCACAAAATGGGCTCAGGAATATTTCCAGAGAACATTATCTGTGAACACAATTCACCGTGCCATCCGCCGTTGCCAGCTAAAACTCTATAGTTCAAAGAAGAAGCCGTATCTAAACATGATCCAGAAGCGCAGACGTCTTCTCTGGGCCAAGGCTCATTTAAAATGGACTGTGGCAAAGTGGAAAACTGCTCTGTGGTCAGATGAATCAACATTTAAAATTCTTTATGGAAATCAGGGACGCCGTGTCATTCGGACTAAAGAGGAGAAGGACGACCCGAGTTGTTATCAGCGCTCAGTTCAGAAGCCTGCATCTCTGATGGTATGGGGTTGCATTAGTGCGTGTGGCATGGGCAGCTTACACATCTGGAAAGACACCATCAATGCTGAAAGGTATATTCAGGTTCTAGAGCAACATATGCTCCCATCCAGACGACGTCTCTTTCAGGGAAGACCTTGCATTTTCCAACATGACAATGCCAAACCACATACTGCATCAATTACAGCATCATGGCTGCGTAGAAGAAGGGTCCGGGTACTGAACTGGCCAGCCTGCAGTCCAGATCTTTCACCCATAGAAAACATTTGGCGCATCATAAAACGGAAGATACGACAAAAAAGACCTAAGACAGTTGAGCAACTAGAATCCTACATTAGACAAGAATGGGTTAACATTCC
This sequence comes from Neoarius graeffei, assembly GCF_027579695.1. Classification (NCBI taxonomy): domain Eukaryota; kingdom Metazoa; phylum Chordata; class Actinopteri; order Siluriformes; family Ariidae; genus Neoarius; species Neoarius graeffei. Next base: position 11,083,570 of record NC_083584.1, read on the forward strand.
TATCCCTAAACTTGAGCAACTTGTCTCCTCAGTCCCCAGACGTTTACAGACTGTTGTAAAGAGAAAAGGGGATGTCTCACAGTGGGAAACATGGCCTTGTCCCAACTTTTTTGAGATGTGGTGTTGTCATGAAATTTAAAATCACCTAATTTTTCTCTTTAAATGATACATTTTCTCAGTTTAAACATTTGATATGTCATCTATGTTCTATTCTAAATAAAATATGGAATTTTGAAACTTCCACATCATTGCATTCTGTTTTTATTTACAATTTGTACTTTGTCCCAACTTTTTTGGAATCGGGGTTGTAGGAAGTCCAGCTGAACGTTGACACTGAACTGTTTCGGCTCAAACAGCAGATTTTACATTACGGGCATTTAGCAGACGGTCTTATCCAGAGCGACGTACGACAAGGGGGTACAGGACACAGTGCTCCTGGAGCAGAGAGGGTTGAGGGCCTTGCTCAAGGGCCCAGCAGCGGCAGCTTGTCAGTGCTGGGGCTTGAACCCATGACCAGTAACCTAGAGCCAAAACTGTTGAGCCACCACTGCCCCTTTTACTTTAATTTCACAAGTTATCAATATTTTTTCACTTTTTTTTGAATATTTGGGTAGATTTTAAACGTAGCAACTTTCTTTCTTTCTTTCTCTTTACCCATTTCTGGACATACACTTGGGATGGAGTAAGAATTAAGCACATTATCTTTCACTTAAAGGAGTGACTCGCCCTTCCCAGAATCCAATTCGTTGTTTTTGTTTTGAAAGCACGTGAACGCTACTGTGCTAGTTTTCTGCGCACCAAAAACCTCAGCAAATTCACGATTAGTGAGCGATCCCTTCGAAAGCCATCTTGAATTTTTTCTTCATCTATATGTCATATGTGGATGTTTTGAATGGAATAGAATAGAACATGGCGGATATTTTCTTTCGACGTGTGACGTCATGTTATCTTGACAACCGTACAATATCGTAAACCGTATTCGATGCTCATTCTCTATTGGGTAGAGTGACGTAATACATGTAGGATAAGCGATATGCTAACAATACTGCATGCTATCAAAACAAATGAATGAAACCCGCTAGAAAGGAATAGAACACGTTTTTATTCCATCGAAAAAGCGTCCTGTACGGATAATAATTCCTGATAGTTCACTCCGATGACATCACTCCCACTGACTTGTCAAAATGGCGAACTGGTACAAAATAAAAATTCTTTTGATTAACTTGCATATTTTTTTTTTGTGGAGGGGCGGCACGGTGGTGTAGTGGTTAGCGCTGTCGCCTCACAGCAAGAAGGTCCGGGTTTGAGCCCTGTGGCCGGCGAGGGCCTTTCTGTGTGGAGTTTGCATGTTCTCCCCGTGTCTGCGTGGGTTTCCTCCGGGTGCTCCGGTTTCCCCCACAGTCCAAAGACATGCAGGTTAGGTTAACTGGTGACTCTAAATTGACCGTAGGTGTGAATGTGAGTGTGAATGGTTGTCTGTGTCTACAGTGGGGCAAAAAAGTATTTAGTCAGTCACCAATTGTGCAAGTTCTCCCACTTAAAAAGATGAGAGAGGCCTGTAATTTTCATCATAGGTATACCTCAACTATAAGAGACAAAATGAGAAAAAAAATCCAGTAAATCACATTGTCTGATTTTTAAAGAATTTATTTGCAAATTATGGTGGAAAATAAGTATTTGGTCAATAACAAAAGTTCATCTCAATACTTTGTTATATACCCTTTGTTGGCAATGACAGAGGTCAAACGTTTTCTGTAAGTCTTCACAAGGTTTTCACACACTGTTGCTGGTATTTTGGCCCATTCCTCCATGCAGATCTCCTCTAGAGCAGTGATGTTTTGGGGCTGTCGCTGGGCAACATGGACTTTCAACTCCCTCCAAAGATTTTCTATGGGGTTGAGATCTGGAGACTGGCTAGGCCACTCCAGGACCTTGAAATGCTTCTTACGAAGCCAGTCCTTCGTTGCCCGGGCGGTGTGTTTGGGATCATTGTCATGCTGAAAGACCCAGCCACGTTTCATCTTCAATGCCCTTGCTGATGGAAGGAGGTTTTCACTCAAAATCTCACGATACATGGCCCCATTCATTCTTTCCTTTACACGGATCAGTCGTCCTGGTCCCTTTGCAGAAAAACAGCCCCAAAGCATGATGTTTCCACCCCCATGCTTCACAGTAGGTATGGTGTTCTTTGGATGCAACTCAGCATTCTTTCTCCTCCAAACACAAAAAGTTGAGTTTTTACCAAAAAGTTCTATTTTGGTTTCATCTGACCATATGACATTCTCCCAATCCTCTTCTGGATCATCCAAATGCTCTCTAGCAAACTTCAGATGGGCCTGGACATGTACTGGCTTAAGCAGGGGGACACGTCTGGCACTGCAGGATTTGAGTCCCTGGCGGCGTAGTGTGTTACTGATGGTAGCCTTTGTTACTTTGGTCCCAGCTCTCTGCAGGCCATTCACTAGGTCCCCCCATGTGGTTCTGGGATTTTCGCTCACCGTTCTTGTGATCATTTTGACCCCACGGGGTGAGATCTTGTGTGGAGCCCCAGATCGAGGGAGATTATCAGTGGTCTTGTATGTCTTCCATTTTCTAATAATTGCTCCCACAGTTGATTTCTTCACACCAAGCTGCTTACCTATTGCAGGTTCAGTCTTCCCAGTCTGGTGGAAGTCTACAATTTTGTTTCTGGTGTCCTTTGACAGCTCTTTGGTCTTGGCCATAGTGGAGTTTGGAGTGTGACTGTTTGAGGTTGTGGACAGGTGTCTTTTATACTGATAAGTTCAAACAGGTGCCATTAATACAGGTAACGAGTGGAGGACAGAGGAGCCTCTTAAAGAAGAAGTTACAGGTCTGTGAGAGCCAGAAATCTTGCTTGTTTGTAGGCAACCAAATACTTATTTTACAGAGGAATTTACCAATTAATTCATTAAAAATCCTACAATGTGATTTCCTGGATTCTTTCCCCCCATTCTGTCTCTCATAGTTGAAGTGTACCTATGCTGAAAATTACAGGCCTCTATCATCTTTTTAAGTGGGAGAACTTGCACAATTGGTGGCTGACTAAATACTTTTTTTCCCCCACTGTATGTGTCAGCCCTGTGATGACCTGGCGACTTGTCCAGGGTGTACCCCGCCTTTCGCCCGTAGTCAGCTGGGATAGGCTCCAGCTCGCCTGCGACCCTGTAGAACAGGATAAAGCGGCTAGAGATAATGAGATGAGATTTTTTTGTGGACGTGTCTGTATAATATAAAGAACGTTACACGGTGGTGCGAAGATAAGTTTATCTTCTCCTGTTGAAAAATTTTCACTCGTTCGCTTCACTGACTCGTGATATATACGTTCACCACTCGAAGATAAACTTCATATCTTTGCGCGACTGTGTAATATCCTCTCTATATGTAATAGAATTTTTCGAGAACCACTGTGTGCCAAATACAGCCATGATAATAAATCTACTTGGAAACTGAAGTGCCTTTTTCCGCTGTGCCGTTTTTTTCTCTCTTTTCTTTTCTTTCCTGGAATCTTCAAGTAAATTATTCTTCGATATACAGCCTGGATTTTGGTCTTCAAAAGAACTTTTAAGTAGCATTAAAGATTTTAAAGACCTCAATCATTGGTATCGTACAATTTAAAACATGTCACGTTACACCAACACATAAGAACACATCAACAGCTCCTTTTAAATCTGTCCATTATCCGTGTTTATCTTGATTATCGCTGCTCTGAAAGCACAAACAGTTCAAGCTTGTCACCTAAAAAACACATGAACGGACTGCAATTCATCATTTTTTATGGTCACTGCCTACATGCACACCAAGTTTCATCCAGATATCTTGAAATCTTGATCTCTGCGATCTTGAAATTGCTCAGGTTTTGTGTACACATCGTCGTAGTAGCTCGACAAGGGTCATTTCTCACTTAGTTTTTAAGATATCTGGATGAAACTTGGTCGGTAGTGACTATCTGTGATCTCCATATCATGGATTACGTCACATGATGTCATTTTATGACGTCATAATATTTTCAGGAATGGGAGCGCCTGGTACAGTACCAGGACACGCGAGACAAAATTCTTTCACGCTATGTTCCATGGTCCTTATACCTGAATACTTTTTTGCACTCATTTGACCTCTGACCTTGACCCTTTGCCAGAATTAGGTCAACGGTCACTTGTGTGTTAAATCGCTACTCCTTCCTAATTTTTTTCATGAATTTTCACCAAATTGGGTACGGAGAACCTATTTGAGGGGCTTCAAAATAGTTCTCATCGGTTAAGCGATTTGACCCGTTTTCACTGAGTTACGGGACCTTGAACTTCTCAATTAGGCGACTCGATAGCAAAAAGTCAGAGTTTTGTCTATTTTTCATGGTCTTTGAGCGAGCCTTGCTCCTTTGCCATAGAAAAACAAGCTTTAATGAATATTCATAGTTTTGACCCAAGTCAATATTGCATGTAGGTCATATACTGTATAGTCAATGGCCTATATCTCAAAAACGGAGCAAGATAAGGCCGTAGTTACTATTAACCATGAATAGGAAGTCATATATGGACTTTCTTTTGGCTTGACCTAGAGTGACCTTGAAAGGTCAGATCGGTGACCCCCATATTTTCAAAGGCCTGTATTTCATAAACTATGCTAGATAGGTCCATAGTTACTATTAATCATGAATAGGAACTCATATATGGACTTTCAATTTGGGAGCATTGGTTTTGCCCTGGAGTGACCTTGACAGGTCAGATCAATGATCTGCATATTTTTTCACTGGCATCAAGAAATTGGTGAAAGATAAGAACTTAGTGAATATTATTAACCATGGAAGTGTTCTATCCTTTTCCCTTTGTCATCAGATTCCAGACAAGTGACCTCATTTCTGTGACCTTGACCTTTGTCCCAAGGCCTCAGGCATGGAAATGAGATACCACTGTGCCCTTGGCACAGTACCTCTAGTTGTTATTATTATTATACTATGACTTGCTAAAGTTTTCACCCACCCCCTTGAACTTTTCCACATTTCGTAGTGTTACAATCTGGAACTGAATTGGAGCCGGTTGGATTATTCGATTATATACATCATGAAGCACAAATCATAATGAAGTCGTTCAGCAGTTTTCACCTTTCGACAGCTCTTTAAGAAAGAGACGTGGACACGGTCTATAAAATTTCTACTCAGCACATTCTGAGAGCAACTAATTTTTCCTCTCGCTAAGTGGAATGACAAACTATTTTTCGAACCTTTCCATTCCATTTCTGTCCACAAGACATTCCTGTGGGCTGCATGTTTGACACCTCTGATCTAAAGCCAGGACAGACAAATATATATATATATATATATATATATATATATAAAATGTGTACATCACACGGCCCAGTGAAATCAATGTGAGTGTGTGCTTGAAGCCTGGGAATCCATGTGAACTGGACTGAAAAACAACTCAAAATAATTAAACTCTAACACCAAAACACTTAACCACTTCAGTAGAAGTTCAGTCAAGCTCCTGAGTCCTGAAAAAAAACGGGGTTCAAAATCCAATCACAGCAGATGACAACTCTGGACAGTTTCGTCTTTGTCTATGATTTAGTTCACTTTGCAGAATAGGCATGTAACGATGTATGGTGCAATGATAAATCGCGATACAAATTTAAGCAACTGAAATCGTATATCAGGCAAGAATGGGAGAATCTCTTTCAAAACTACAGCAGTTGGTCTCCTCAATTCCCAAACGTTTACAAGGTGTTGTTAAAAGTAGAGGTGATGCAACAGTGGTAAACACGCCCCTGTCCCAACTTTTCTGAAATGTGTTGCTGACATCAAATTCAAAAGTGCCCGTTTTCTGAAAGCCAACATTTGATATGTTGTCCTTGTACTATTTTCAATGAAATATAGGGTTTCCATAATTTGTAAATTATCGCATTCTGTTTTTATTTACAGTTTACACAACGTCCCAACTTTTTTGGAATTGTGTTATATTTTACTCCTATCTTTGCAAATGTGGTTAAATAATTATTGTTGGTTCTTAAAAAAAAAATAAAGGAATATTTAAGTTGATAAAGAATAGGGCAATGAATTATATATATATATATATATATATATATATATATATATATATATATATATATAAAATATATGAGTGATTCCACGCTTATGGGTACTGAAATGGGGACATGAACTTATTTTTAAAAATTCACCTAAAACCATTTCTTTTTTTACCATCAGGTCACAAAACATGTAATCTTTAATGAATGATATGTTAAAAGATAACTTTAATTTTCTGAGATGTAATAAAAACATATTTATATGCCAAAGTCAGAACGTAACAGAAGTGTTGTGGACATATATATTCTCAATTTTAACAATGTAGAATTACTTTTTGAAACATAGGAAGGTGATGTTTTAGCAAATATAATTAATAAACGTGTAGTAGAATAAACATACACATTCTTTCAATAAGATTAACATGGTATATAGCTAGATTGTAATTAATTTGTAACAGACGCGAGATGGACAATCGTAACAGAAGTAATGGAACAGACATCATTTTGGAACTCATAGGCTTGACTTTGGCATATAAATATGTTTTTATTACATCTCAGAAAATTAAAGTTATCTTTTAACATATCATTCATTAAAGATTACATGTTTTGTGACCTGATGGTAAAAAAAGAAATGGTTTTAGGTGAATTTTTAAAAATAAGTTCATGTCCCCATTTCAGTACCCATAAGCGTGGAATCACTCATATATATATATATTTTTTTTTTTTTGGTAATAAAATTTTCTTCATTTATTTATTTTCCCCAAAAACATGGGGAAAATCAAATCGTGATCCCAATATCGTGAATCGTATCGTTACATGCCTATTACTGATGATTCAGCTCACCATGTCAGTGTTAGAAGACCACTATCAGGAACACCACCATCGAGAGAATTAAAAGCTCTCTGAATAAGACACGAGAGTCACAAGTACTAGTGCTATAAGATCAGGAGTAGCACACGGTGAGTGCAGAGTGTCTGCAGAGACCTGCGGCGCATCTTCTTCAGTGTCATTTAACTCGGAAAATGAAGGAAAAAAAAGTACACAGTGAGAGTATTCGCAGTTCTTTAGCTACATTTCTTTATGTTGATATTTTGCTACATGCTAACTCAATACCAGCTAGCTAAACTAAAATGAATTAAACAGTACAGTGCAAAAGTTAACATCCCCCCACACGGTCAAAGGAAAAGCTACAACATCTTCAGGATAGAATATACGTTTGACATTTTACTTTAATTTAGCTTTTAATAATTTTTATTTTCAGAATTTTATACGTGTGTATTCTACAGCTTAGCGATATTTTTATATTATCTTTAGGATATCATTTCATTTATATTTGCATCTTTTATTTCATTTATGTACAATATTTTAAGCGCATTTGGTCATACAACCCCGATTCCAAAAAAGTTGGGACAAAGTACAAATTGTAAATAAAAACGGAATTCAATAATTTACAAATCTCAAAAACTGATATTGTATTCACAATAGAACAAAGACAACATATCAAATGTCGAAAGTGAGACATTTTGAAATTTCATGCCAAATATTGGCTCATTTGAAATTTCATGACAGCAACACATCTCAAAAAAGTTGGGACAGGGGCAATAAGAGGCTGGAAAAGTTAAAGGTACAAAAAAGGAACAGCTGGAGGACCAAATTGCAACTCATCAGGTCAATTGGCAATAGGTCATTAACATGACTGGGTATAAAAAGAGCATCTTGGAGTGGCAGCGGCTCTCAGATGTAAAGATGGGAAGAGGATCACCAATCCCCCTAATTCTGCGCCGACAAATAGTGGAGCAATATCAGAAAGGAGTTCGACAGTGTAAAATTGCAAAGAGTTTGAACATATCATCATCTACAGTGCATAATATCATCAAAAGATTCAGAGAATCTGGAAGAATCTCTGTGCGTAAGGGTCAAGGCCGGAAAACCATACTGGGTGCCCGTGATCTTCGGGCCCTTAGACGGCACTGCATCACATACAGGCATGCTTCTGTATTGGAAATCACAAAATGGGCTCAGGAATATTTCCAGAGAACATTATCTGTGAACACAATTCACCGTGCCATCCGCCGTTGCCAGCTAAAACTCTATAGTTCAAAGAAGAAGCCATATCTAAACATGATCCAGAAGCGCAGACGTCTTCTCTGGGCCAAGGCTCATTTAAAATGGACTGTGGCAAAGTGGAAACTGTTCTGTGGTCAGACGAATCAAAATTTGAAGTTCTTTATGGAAATCAGGGACGCCGTGTCATTCGGACTAAAGAGGAGAAGGACGACCCGAGTTGTTATCAGCGCTCAGTTCAGAAGCCTGCATCTCTGATGGTATGGGGTTGCATTAGTGCGTGTGGCATGGGCAGCTTACACATCTGGAAAGACACCATCAATGCTGAAAGGTATATCCAGGTTCTAGAGCAACATATGCTCCCATCCAGACGACGTCTCTATCAGGGAAGACCTTGCATTTTCCAACATGACAATGCCAAACCACATACTGCATCAATTACAGCATCATGGCTGCGTAGAAGAAGGGTCCGGGTACTGAACTGGCCAGCCTGCAGTCCAGATCTTTCACCCATAGAAAACATTTGGCGCATCATAAAACGGAAGATACAACAAAAAAGACCTAAGACAGTTGAGCAACTAGAATCCTACATTAGACAAGAATGGGTTAACATTCCTATCCCTAAACTTGAGCAACTTGTCTCCTCAGTCCCCAGACGTTTACAGACTGTTGTAAAGAGAAAAGGGGATGTCTCACAGTGGGAAACATGGCTTTGTCCCAACTTTGAGATGTGTTGTCATGAAATTTAAAAATCACCTAATTTTTCTCTTTAAATGATACATTTTCTCAGTTTAAACATTTGATATGTCATCTATGTTCTATTCTGAATAAAATATGGAATTTTGAAACTTCCACATCATTGCATTCCGTTTTCATTTACAATTTGTACTTTGTCCCAACTTTTTTGGAATCGGGGTTGTATATGCATGTAAAATATGCTATATAATTCATAAACTATTATTATTATTATTATTAATGTGACAAGCGGCGATATTGATAAGGGGCTTCTTATAGACATAAAATCAGTGATAACGTGTCTCATGGACGGTCTATAAGAGTAAACGTGACTATAAATGGATAAAAATACATAAAAATAAGTCAATTATAATCATCGCCTAATTATAAATTAAACTAAAAAGTCATCACTTTGGGATGTGGTGTTATTGGAAAAAGAATCAAGTCTGCGCTGTCAACAGTGCTTTCGCTTCATTACAGCACCCTGTCGTTGATTATTTTCCTACAACAGCGTGACAGTCAGAAAATGCAAACTTTTGCACTGCAGTATACATATGAACGGAACAGAATTCATAAAATAAGGCGTTAAACGCAAGTTCAAATCAAATCGATCAATCTGAGGACCGCAGACCTGCAGAAACCCTGTACGTCTAATATCTAACGACGTTCATGTTCATTAGAACAACGCTCCCAGCGTGAAACAGCCACATGCAGATGGACAGGAGACAGAAAGGAAATAAAGGACACAAGGAAACACCAATCACCACAGGAAGTCCCTTTTATTGTACACAATACCTCTTTATTAGCTCCTTTGTTTTTTCCAATTTTCCACCATTTATCATTTGCTCAGAGTGCATTAATTGCTACAGAGGCACTTGACAAGGATTGATGATTTCAAAAGAAACAAAAAATAAAATAAAATAAAATTTTAAGTACAAACAGGAGAACTATACAGGGTGGTCATCCAGAAACCGAAAAGATGAGACGCGTGGAGAGTTTCGGAGGAGAGATTACGCTCTACACGGTCCGTTACAAAGGCGTGGCTACAAGAAGTCATTCAGTCCTGTGGAAAAGTCTTCGGTACATGTAAAGAAATACTGCAGACCAAAAACGGCTTCAAAATAATGAAACGAAAATGTTTCAAACAGCAGTAAACCATCATAAATCAATATAAAGTCGATATTTGGTGTGAGACGACCCATAGGCGTCTCAGTGACTGCAGTGAGTGCAGTTTTATGCGGAAATGAGCTGTAGGTTTTACTGAGCGTCTTCCAGAACCAGCCGCAGTTCTTCTGGACACTTTGACTGTCCCACTCGCTTCTTCATTTTGCACCAAAACTCAGCAGCCTTCGTTATGTTTTCTTTTTTAATCTGAAAAGTGTTCTCTTATGGAATACGCTGCTCAGATACAAACCTTTTTCTGTCCTGTAACATTTAATTTTGTGCTGGAAAAAAATTAACGTTTGGAACTCTAAAATGTTTCTGTAATGTTTTGACTCAGTGTAGAAGTCGTAAAATTGAAATCTATAACAAAGTTTTTATGGGAGGCAAAAAAAAAAAGTGCCAAGACTTTTGCACAGGACTGGACATTTTTATTGTTATTGTAGCCACAGCGAATCAGAGAATTGTCCTCGCTGTAAATTCGAGCTTATTTTAAATCAGTTAACGTACGCATTTCATTTTGAGATACTGGAATTATCCAGACACGCCCCTTCCCTTCTCCATGTCAGAGTTTAAATCGCAAATTAATCCGAAGGCAAAACCCAGAAAAAATCACCACCATCATGATCCTTATCAACGCTAACACCCTTTTTGAACTTGTTAAATAAAATCAAACACCAAAGACCGTCATTCTGCGATCTGATCAGAGGAAACCCACAGGGACTGATGCTAGGTCCAATTGTAATTCCTTAGCCCCTCCCCCTCCTGCAGCTCTTATTTATTCATTCATTCATATTCATTCATTCGAGACGAGACGAGACGTGGCGTTTTCAGACCTTCTCCCTGCACTGTCCTACGTGTCATTTCTCCGAAAGCAAAGTGACAAACAACAACAACAACAAAAGAAAAAGGAAATCAAAAAACATCGATGACAAATGCCCGGGTTATAAATAATACACTCAAAAAGGGAAAAATAATAATAATAATAATAACCCAAACTGCAAGTGTATACTTTCCCAAAGCCGTCCCCCGTCCCCTAGCCCTGTTAATACGTTTATTAGTAACCAACTTTAAAAGCACCAATGTCTTGCAACATCAGCATCTTTGCATTTCCATTCGCTGATACACAAACGAACACGACTTTTCCTTTTTGATTACTATTATTACTTTAAAAAAAGGAAGCATATTACAGTCCATGTACGTAATCAGCGCTAAAAAAAAGGGCTCCATTTTGAGACCCTGTTCATACAGTTCCATCCAATCTGGGTTAAAATCTCCGACCTGAGGGGTAGTTTGGACCAAATTATGCTAACAATAGGATTAATTCATGCAAAAAACAACAAACGCACCCCTCCCCCCACCCCCAGGACTGGTCAAGACATCCTCTCTAACATCCTCTCGAAGACCAAATGTACCAGCTGTTTCATATTCGTTCTATTCACTTAATAAATAACTTAACCGAGGTTACTGTTTCGCTCGCGCAAGAAACACATCGTAAAAATTTGAGTCTGTATTTCCGATATATCTGCCTCGTCGCTCATCCGCTAACTATAATCTCTTGTTCGCGACCGTTTAGTCAAACTACCCCTTTACGTCCTTCGTACGCTCCAAACGATCCTCGTTCCGTCCCTGAACGACATGAAATAAAGGCAACCGAGGCCTCGAGAGATGAATTTAAATTATATAAACACGACTAAATTAGGTGAACCAGTCAGGAAAACCTGAGATGCTATAGTAGCCAAGACGGAATAATTCCCAGCACGCGAGTGGTTACTGCGCTTCCAGATTATTTTTCATATACACGGACTGCTGTTACGAAGTCGAAATCGTTAAACAGCGGCGTCTATGCGTTTAACACGCCGTTTACGTCGGAGAATCCAGACCTCCTGCTAATAAAAACCTCAGCGCTCTTTAAACAGTGGTTCGAGACTTAAACTACGGAGTGATCGCTGGATTCTAACGGCTGGGAAGATGATCATGGAAGAGTCACAAGTATAACAGCATCTTTTCTTTTCTGTTAGTCGAGATGGGTTAAAAAAAAAATTATATTTATATATACTATAAATGAAAAAAAAAAAAAGTCTCGGCTAGTTCCTAGTGAGCAGATGCTGTTTTACATTCAAGGGAAAAACAAAAAAACAAAAACACAAATCACCCAATGTGAATCTCATTGACGCATGGTTAAAGCAGCGCCCCCTGGAGGCCAACCGAGTAAATAATGAAGGGAAGAAAAAAAAAAAAAGAAAGAAGTGGTTTGACTAATTGTACTAAGGACACAGTCTGCATATGGAATTTCAATCTTGTGCCTAAAGAAGGAAATTAGCAGCTTTTTATTTATTTTTTTACTCAGAAAACAGTCTGAATGAACTAAACAGGTGGATATTTATTGGTCAGGGCAGATGTACAGATACAAATCCCCCAAATCCGCAGTGTTCTAACCCTGCAGCCTCCTCCCCGCTCTCGGTTTCTCTTTATTGGCCCATATTTGCAGGTGTGTGTGTGTGTGTGTGTGTGTGTGTGTGTGTGTGTGTAGTGAAGGCCTAGTCTAGAAGGGAGGGCTCAGCAGGGCGGATTATGGTGGGCCGGGTGGGAGCGCCAGGAGGTCTTCGGCTGCAGGGAGAGAAGAGTGAGAGAGGATGAGAAGAGACATTCCACCAACACACAGAGAGAGAGAGAGAGAGAGAGAGAGAGAGAACATGAAAGTAAGCACAAGAAGGAAAGTCAGACTTTGTTCCATCCCGAAGGCAGCTGATTTAATTTAACCCTCTTTTCATCTCCGCCTAAAGACAGCGATGCAGCGGCGCTTTAGTCCTTTCGTCCGTCCAGCTCTCTCACCTCCTCCTTCAAAAAGCTTCCGAGTTCTTTCACGCCAACAGCGTCATCTTGTGGACGCTTTCTTTACTCGCCGAGCTGAACTACTTCTGCTCCTCAGCGCCGTATCGCTGAACTGCATTCATTCTGGGATTGTGAGTCTAGAATTTGCACCTACTTTCGGTTTTACGAGCGAACAGATAAACCTGGTTTGCTTGTCCTTTATGTTTGAGATCGCTTAAAAAAAAAAAAAGTCTTTATCTCGTACAAATATGACGCAGTATTTGAGCTGCCCTCTGACTGGAATACGAGTCAGAGCATAAAAGTGAAAGTAAAGAACGAAAGAGAGACTGAAAGGTGAGCCGTGATGTTACAGAGAGTGTAATCTGCTGTCAGATTATGAGAGACATGAGTAAATCCCACAGTGATGTCAGAGTACATGAGCGAGCATCAGTGAACAGGAAGGGAAAAAAAAAAATCATTAAAACACACACAGCTTTACCTGGGCACCCCAGGGGGAACGCGCGCCGGGCGAGAGGGCACCTGAGGCGGTGCACTGAACGGGTCCTGACCGCTGTTGCTGAAGGCGTTGCTGGGCTGTCCCGGTCTTGACGGGATGGGAGGAGCACCAAAAGCAGGGGAAGGGTTTAGAGGAGGCCCGGGAGTAGGGCCTCTTACTGCTGGAGGCCTGCTAGGGGGCGGGGCCATGGAGTTTGGCCTTCGCTGAGGGGTGGGGCTGTGAACGACAGAGACGGGGGGTGTAAATTATGCATTCGACAGTAAAAATGGTCCTTAAACGTGACGACACCCACCTGGCCTCCTGGATCCAGGTGTCATTGACGGGCGGAGGCATGGGCACGGAGACGGTGGAGGTGCTGATGTCACCGATGATGCTGAGTGCCTCCTTGAGGGCGTGGTACATGCGCAGCATCTCGTCCCTCCTCTGAGCCTGATCGGCCGACTCCTCCATCAGACTGTTCTGATCCCCTGAAGAGTACAGGTAGGCCAGCAGCTCCGAGTGGATGAAGTCCTTTGCCTGAGGACACACAGAGAAGAGGCGCGTGTGCAACGTGCAACCACCAGGAGTCACTAACGCTGGCTTCTGGATGCTCACAGTCTACCCCAATTCTGAAAAGAGAAATTAACCGTAAAGCAGCAGGAGAGTGAAGGAAGCGTATTTAATTTACTCTTCCAGCTTCCTCAGAGGAAAACTAAACCAGACGCACGTCCTGCAGGAACCGACGGACAGAGTGTGCGAGCACTAACAGGGCTTTATCTTAAAGTATCTTTTGTAACACTCAGGGATACGGGACAAAAAAATTAAACTGAGCTACAAATCATTCCAATTAAAACATTTTTGGAAGTTGGGAAAATGTTTAAAACTATATGATTAAAAATCAACCAGCAATGTTTTACCTTTCATTAATAAAAACCAACAGGACAGAAATGTTCACCCAGGAACTGACTTAATATCAGCACCTTTGAACCAGGAACTAACTTCCGACCAAAATCCTCCTCAAGACAAAGAACTTTAGTCCAAGAACCAAACTTCAGAGCAGAACCTGGCCTCTGTGCAAGAACCTACTGAGGACTGGATCAGGAACTGCTTTAGAGCTTTGATTTTCCTCTTTATCTTAGAAACTACCTGAGGACCAGGAACTTATTTAAGACCATTGTTTAGCAACCACCTGGCATCCCACAGCACGGCCCTAGCAACCACTTGGCATCCCACAGCACGGCCCTAGCAACCACCTGGCATCCCACGGCACGGCCCTAGCAACCACCTGGCATCCCACGGCACGGCCCTAGCAACCACCTGGCATCTCACAGCACGGCCCTAGCAACCACCTGGGATCCCACAGCACGGCCCTAGCAACCACCTGGCATCCCACAGCACGGCCCTAGCAACCACCTGGGATCCCACAGCACGGCCCTAGCAACCACCTGGCATCCCACAGCACGGCCCTAGCAACCACCTGGCATCCCACAGCACGGCCCTAGCAACCACCTGGGATCCCACAGCACGGCCCTAGCAACCACCTGGGATCCCACAGCACGGCCCTAGCAACCACCTGGGATCCCACAGCACGACCCTAGCAACCACCTGGCATCCCACAGCACGACCCTAGCAACCACCTGGGATCCCACAGCACGACCCTAGCAACCACCTGGGATCCCACAGCACGGCCCTAGCAACCACCTGGGATCCCACAGCACGGCCCTAGCAACCACCTGGCATCCCACAGCACGGCCCTAGTAACCACCTGGCATCCCACAGCATGGCCCTAGCAACCACCTGGCATCCCACAGCATGGCCCTAGCAACCACCTGGGATCCCACAGCATGGCCCTAGCAACCACCTGGGATCCCACAGCACGGCCCTAGCAACCATCTGGGATACCACAGTACAACCTTAACAACACCCTAGAATCCACCTGGGATACCATAGCACGACCCTAGCAACCACCTGGGATCCCACAGCACGGCCCTAGCAACCACCTGGGATCCCACAGCACGGCCCTAGCAACCACCTGGGATCCCACAGCACGGCCCTAGCAACCACCTGGGATCCCACAGCACGACCCTAGCAACACCCTAGCAACCATCTGGGATACCACAGTACAACCTTAACAACACCCTAGAATCCACCTGGGATACCATAGCACGACCCTAGCAACCACCTGGGATCCCACAGCACGACCCTAGCAACACCCTAGAAACCACCTGGAATACCATAGCACGATCCTAGCAACACCCTAGCAACCATCTGGGATACCACAGTACAACCTTAACAACACCCTAGAATCCACCTGGGATACCATAGCACGACCCTAGCAACCACCTGGGATCCCACAGCACAACCCTAGCAACACCCTAGAATCCACCTGGGATACCATAGCACGACCCTAGCAACCACCTGGGATCCTACAGCACGACCCTAGCAACCACCTGGGATCCCACAGCACGACCCTAGCAACACCCTAGAATCCACCTGGGATACCATAGCACGACCCTAGCAACCACCTGGGATCCCACAGCACGGCCCTAGCAACCACCTGGGATCCCACAGCACGGCCCTAGCAACCACCTGGGATCCCACAGCACGGCCCTAGCAACCACCTGGGATCCCACAGCACGACCCTAGCAACACCCTAGCAACCATCTGGGATACCACAGTACAACCTTAACAACACCCTAGAATCCACCTGGGATACCATAGCACGACCCTAGCAACCACCTGGGATCCCACAGCACGACCCTAGCAACACCCTAGAAACCACCTGGAATACCATAGCACGATCCTAGCAACACCCTAGCAACCATCTGGGATACCACAGTACAACCTTAACAACACCCTAGAATCCACCTGGGATACCATAGCACGACCCTAGCAACCACCTGGGATCCCACAGCACAACCCTAGCAACACCCTAGAATCCACCTGGGATACCATAGCACGACCCTAGCAACCACCTGGGATCCTACAGCACGACCCTAGCAACACCCTAGCAACCATCTGGGATACCACAGTACAACCTTAACAACACCCTAGAATCCACCTGGGATACCATAGCACGACCCTAGCAACCACCTGGCATACCATAGCAACTGCCTAGCAACATACTAGTAATCTTTGACATGGTGTATTTACTTCAGGAAATGAAAATCTAGTTATAGTCCTTTTATTAAAAAAACCCTCCCTTTAGCAGTTCAAGACTGTAGCTGTTTGTTCAGTACTTGTTTATTTGATTGCTACAACACCGTCGAGAATAAACACAGTAAACAGGATGCTTCTTTACAATAAGAATAAACTAAATCTGACCTGTACCTACAGTATCCACAAATCCTCTGCTTTTTCTCTAAAGGTATTAAACACTCTAAACGTGCTGTGAAAAATCTAGCTGTCAAAACAAAACAAAACAAAAAAACAAATCCCACCACTCGGTCATGGGTTTTTTTCCCCAAACATTTAAATACACTTGTCGATTAGTCACGTGTGTGGATGCAAATGTTTGACTGAGTGTTTGTTTCCATCCAAAATGACTAAACTCATTTACATCAGATCCAAGTTTGCTAAGTCACACCGAGTGTAAAATAAAATGACTGTACTGACGTGTGCACTGCGGTGATGCATACGTCGGTTTCGGTTTCACAGTCTCTTTGTTTCTCCTCAAGTCAACGATAAGAGGTTGAAGGGCTTTTGGGAAACGAACCTCATGATGTCTCGCTCGCTCGCTCGCACACACACACACACACACACACACACACACACACACACACACACAACAATAAAACGAGATGAAGGTTCATGTTCAGCGTTCACGGAGAGGACAAAGATTTAGAAATGAGCAAGTTCATACGTTTCCACGTGAACGTCATTCCGAAAGCCAACCCACGCACACCGAAACTGCACCACGACATGACCTGGCTTCTCACGCACACACACACGGTGCTGACATACGTTGTTGATCATGAGGTGCATGATGGTCTTAGGCATCAGGTCTCTGATGGTCTTGTTGACGATGCCGATGTAGGAGTCCACCAGGTTACGGATCGTTTCCACCTGCCTCTCCAGCTGAGGGTCCATGGAGAAGGTGTCTACTGGAGCTCCCTCATCTGCCTCTGTCTACACACACACACACACACACACACACACACACACACACACAATCAAGCTGGCTACAAATAGATTTATTAGTAACTCATTCGCTGGAGGATTTGCACAGGAAATATATGACGTCATAAAAATCGAATTGGTGTGAAAAAAAAAAAGAAAAACAAAAAACCTTTGCATCCTACAATTTGCTCCCAAGTTTGTCTAAATTTACATACAAGTAGATTCACTAATGTGAACCTCGATTGTTCAACTTCAAACTCACATTTAAATCAATCATTCAATAAGGACAAAAGTAATGGCACCCTATAAAAGGAGAAACGCAGTAATGTGTCTCTACTGTAGCTGATGAGTTGCAGTGGCTGAGCTGCATTATTAGATGAATCAGCCATCACACACTGCACTCAGAAGGAGCTCTTTCTGTGAGTTTTGGCATTTGGTGGCTATCACTAAACGTAAATTAGCATAACTTACATCTGACTGGATTTGTTCATACATGAATAAGAAGATAATTCAAATTTTTCATTTGCTTTGGCCTACAAAATATTTACATGCATCCTTCATACTAAACAATCGATAATTCTGGCTTGATAAGTATATACACATTAAGACAGAACCATGCTGATCACAGGGGTGATAGCGTTCCGGCGCTGCACCGGATTTCCGGCGTACCATGGCTGGGGAAAAAAAAAAAAAAAAAATCTAGTTCGCCCATTGTCCTGTGTCATTCTGAGATGCGCAGATAGACAGTAAAGGGAATTCGGACTAAAGAGGAGAAGGAGAACCCAAGTTGTTATCAGCGCTCAGTTCAGAAGCCTGCATCTCTGATGGTATGGGGTTGCATTAGTGCGTGTGGCATGGGCAGCTTACACATCTGGAAAGACACCATCAATGCTGAAAGGTATATCCAGGTTCTAGAGCAACATATGCTCCCATCCAGACGACGTCTCTTTCAGGGAAGACCTTGCATTTTCCAGCATGACAATGCCAAACCACATACTGCATCAATTACAGCATCATGGCTGCGTAGAAGAAGGGTCCGGGTACTGAACTGGCCAGCCTGCAGTCCAGATCTTTCACCCATAGAAAACATTTGGCGCATCATAAAACAGAAGATACGACAAAAAAGACCTAAGACAGTTGAGCAACTAGAATCCTACATTAGACAAGAATGGGTTAACATTCCTATCCCTAAACTTGAGCAACTTGTCTCCTCAGTCCCCAGACGTTTACAGACTGTTGTAAAGAGAAAAGGGGATGTCTCACAGTGGGAAACATGGCCTTGTCCCAACTTTGAGATGTGTTGTTGTCGTCATGAAATTTAAAATCACCTCATTTTTCTCTTTAAATGATACATTTTCTCAGTTTAAACATTTGATATGTCATCTATGTTCTATTCTGAATAAAATATGGAATTTTGAAACTTTCACATCATTGCATTCCATTTTTATTTACAATTCGTACTTTGTCCCAACTTTTTTGGAATCGGAGTTGTATATCAGATATATTCCATTCAGCTAGCATGATATTGAACAAGTCAAAAACGAGTAGCTGAATGGAATATGAAAAGCCATTATTATTATTATTATTATACATATGCATTCCTTTCGGGTGTTCTACACATCTTTTTCTCTTTCAAAATTCTCTCAAAATCTTCCGTATTTAATGAAGCAAGCCTGGCGGCCATGTTCGTTTACAAATTGTCACAGTCGCTCGCAAGCGCAGAAGTTTTACGTCTCCGATGTGCGAGGTCATGTTGTCTTGACAACCATGCAATATCGTAAACCCTATTCAACGCTCATTCTCCATTGGGTAGAGTGACGTAATACACATAGGATGAGCGATATGCTAACAATATTGCATGCTATCAAACCAAATGAACGGAACCCATGTTTTTATTCCATTGAAAAAGCGTCCTGTATGGATAATTCCTGATATTTCACTCCCAGTGTTTTCCCACTGACTTGTCAAAATGGCGAACCGGTTCAAAATTAAAATTCTTTTCATTCACGTGTGTATTTTTTTTTTTGTGGATGTGTCCATATAATATAAAGAACATTACATGGTGGCACAAAGACGAAGTTTATCTTGTCATGTTGAAAAATATATCACTCGTTCGCTTCACTGACTCGTGATAAACTTCATATCTTCGTGCCACTGCATGCAAGGCCCTGTCAGAAATAAATGTATTTATGACCGCCATCATCAGCTCAACCAAGGCGATGAGTTTATGCCATCGTGTGTCGTCCGTTGTCTGTCTGTAGTCCGTCGTCCACGTTTCACGAAAAATTGCTTCTTCTCTCTTAATTCTTCACTGATTTTTATTCTTTTTGGCAGGAAGGTCAGTCTACCTGGGGTGCGTATGAATAGCTTCTACACAAATTTTCATAATTGCAATTAATAATAAATTTATGGAATAATTAATCAATCCCTAATGAACAGTTTCCACACAAATCGCTTCTTCTCCCTCAGTTCTTCACTGATTTTGATTCTTTCTCTCATGAAGGTAGGGGGACCTAGGGTGCATAGAACTTCTACCTAGATTTGTTTTATTACGATTGTTAATGAAGTTATGGACTAATTAAACCTTAATGAGTGAGCAGTTCAAAAAAAAAAAAAAATCGCTTCTTCTCAGTCAATTTCTCACCGTTTTGGATTCTTTCTGGTAAACAGGCCTGGGTGGATATCGCTTCTACAGTGGGGCAAAAAAGTATTTAGTCAGTCACCAATTGTGCAAGTTCTCCCACTTAAAAAGATGAGAGAGGCCTGTAATTTTCATCATAGGTACACTTCAACTATGAGAGACAGAATGGGGGGAAAGAATCCAGGAAATCACACTGTAGGATTTTTAATGAATTAATTGGTAAATTCCTCGGTAAAATAAGTATTTGGTCACCTACAAACAAGCAAGATTTCTGGCTCTCACAGACCTGTAACTTCTTCTTTAAGAGGCTCCTCTGTCCTCCACTCGTTACCTGTATTAATGGCACCTGTTTGAACTCGTTATCAGTATAAAAGACACCTGTCCACAACCTCAAACAGTCACACTCCAAACTCCACTATGGCCAAGACCAAAGAGCTGTCAAAGGACACCAGAAACAAAATTGTAGACCTGCACCAGGCTGGGAAGACTGAATCTGCAATAGGTAAGCAGCTTGGTGTGAAGAAATCAACCGTGGGAGCAATTATTAGAAAATGGAAGATATACAAGACCACTGATAATCTCCCTCGATCTGGGGCTCCACGCAAGATCTCACCCCGTGGGGTCAAAATGATCACAAGAACGGTGAGCAAAAATCCCAGAACCACACGGGGGGACCTAGTGAATGACCTGCAGAGAGCTGGGACCAAAGTAACAAAGGCTACCATCAGTAACACACTACACCGCCAGGGACTCAAATCCTGCAGTGCCAGACGTGCCCCCCTGCTTAAGCCAGTACATGTCCAGGCCCGTCTGAAGTTTGCTAGAGAGCATTTGGATGATCCAGAAGAGGATTGGGAGAATGTCATATGGTCAGATGAAACCAAAATAGAACTTTTTGATAAAAACTCAACTTGTCGTGTTTGGAGGAGAAAGAATGCTGAGTTGCATCCAAAGAACACCATACCTACTGTGAAGCATGGGGGTGGAAACATCATGCTTTGGGGCTGTTTTTCTGCAAAGGGACCAGGACGACTGATCCGTGTAAAGGAAAGAATGAATGGGGCCATGTATCGTGAGATTTTGAGTGAAAACCTTCCATCAGCAAGGGCATTGAAGATGAAACGTGGCTGGGTCTTTCAGCATGACAATGATCCCAAACACACCGCCCGGGCAACGAAGGAGTGGCTTCGTAAGAAGCATTTCAAGGTCCTGGAGTGGCCTAGCCAGTCTCCAGATCTCAACCCCATAGAAAATCTTTGGAGGGAGTTGAAAGTCCGTGTTGCCCAGCAACAGCCCCAAAACATCACTGCTCTAGAGGAGATCTGCATGGAGGAATGGGCCAAAATACCAGCAACAGTGTGTGAAAACCTTGTGAAGACTTACAGAAAACGTTTGACCTCGGTCATTGCCAACAAAGGGTATATAACAAAGTATTGAGATGAACTTTTGTTATTGACCAAATACTTATTTTCCACCATAATTTGCAAATAAATTCTTTAAAAATCCTACAATGTGATTTTCTGGATTTTTTTTCTCATTTTGTCTCTCATAGTTGAAGTGTACCTATGATGAAAATTACAGGCCTCTCTCATCTTTTTAAGTGGGACAACTTGCACAATATGGTGACTGACTAAATACTTTTTTGCCCCACTGTATATAGCTTGCAGAATTTATTGCGCAACTTTAGATCGTTCCTTCTGGACTAGACGGGGCCGGAGTGAGCTACGCCGTCACTGACGGTCTCGTTATTTTCTGCTCCAGCTAGGAAAAATGATATAATCTTGTAATCATGATAAATCGTTCCAATATTAGAGTGACATACTTTTATAACCTTTTTTTAATCACAATTATAAGCTGATTGGACGCAGCTGATTTGATAACAATTGTACCGAACGTTTGGACAAATTTTAAGCCTTTTATTTTATTCCCATCCCCAGTGTTAAACTTG
Source organism: Neoarius graeffei (assembly GCF_027579695.1). NCBI lineage: Eukaryota > Metazoa > Chordata > Actinopteri > Siluriformes > Ariidae > Neoarius > Neoarius graeffei. The sequence continues at coordinate 11,105,587 of NC_083584.1, forward strand.
TCATTTAATTTTCTAGACGTAAAATCAATGTATGATGATGATTATTTTTTTGTTTAAGTGTAGAGTTACTGTTTTGCTGGCAGTTTGTTCACAAACTCATACAGACATGTAACAGAAATGTCTTCCAGTACAGTCCGATGATTTTTTTTTTATTTTTGAATTTTTTGTAATATTACTCAACCTTATATTCCAAGCCTGCTGTATTTATTTTAAACCGTGTGTTCTCGTGCTGTTTGGCCGTCTCTACACACCTTAGCTCTGAAAGCCTCAGGGCTACGAATTAAAACCGCGGAGCAGAAAATGAAGTGCAGCAGCGTTCTTGTTTCATGGAGTTCGATGAGATCGAATGAACATTGAAGAGATGTTGGTTTAGGAACCGATAACTTTCAGCGGTCATCACGTAGGTAAAGAGCCACTTCCTGTCTGTGTGGCGTACCTGATCTTTCTCAGGGTACACGCCCGCTCGGAGGAACGAGGCCTTCCAGCTGTCCACGTCTTCCTGGGAATCGCACGCCAGCTCGATCTGCCGCAGGTCTTTATAAACGTTCCTGTGTGAGAACGTAAACACACAGAGAGAACGTAAACACACAGGAACACACACACACAGAGCTGAAGAGAGGCAGAGAGGCATGACGGGCCGAGTCGCGTCAGACCTTTGCTCCGTGTTAAAGATAGCGAAGGTGTGTTTGGTGGACATGAAGCCTTTTTCTACGTCTCTGAGCTTCAGGTTGTCCAGAGGAAGCATGTATTTCTTCTCTTTTTCCTGACACACACAAAGATGAGAGAGAGAGAGAGAGAGAGAGAGAGGGGTTATAAAATGAAAACCATTCCCATTATCTCAGTACTGTGTCGGCTCAGCATGACATTGCAACATACAGCCAAAGTGCAGCAGAGCAAACACCCTCCATTCTGTTTACACACACGTATACACACACACTTTCATCAATCTTCACTAATTCTCCAGGGAATGAGAACCAGGAACGCTCTACAGCCCTACAGGCGGCTCGGAATCCAGATAAACTTATTGAAATGTATCCACAATTACTGGAATGAATAGGAATTTCAAGGTTCTGTGGTAAAACCGAGGTAATGTTATACGTTTTCTTTGCTAGAAAAGCCACTTTTAGACCTTTTTAAAAATTATTATTAGACTGATTTGTCATTTTAATGGATTAATAAAGTGTACGCAAACTCTGCTGCCCCAAAAGCAGGGTTAATAACGGACCACCATAGTGGCAGAAGGATAGCTGAGAGAGGAGGGTTGGGGTGTGTGTGAGAGAGAGAGTGTGTGTGAGTGTGTTGGGGGGGGGGGGGGGGTAAGCCAGCTTTCTGGTGAGCAGAAACATCTGGAAACATTTATACACGGACTGAGAGGGCGAGGGGGGGGGAGAACCAAAGCTATCCCAACAGTTACATCACTCCAAAAGAACACAGAACCCCCTCCCCCACTTTCTCCAGTAACCCAGTACAATTTCCTGCAAATTCCAAAGTCAGATCCCAACTGGAACGTCTCTCAGCCCGCCTGCCACGTCACTCCGCTCCCACCGAGTACCGTCACACCACACGCTGCCGTCTCTCTCTTCGCAACCGAGAACCAAACGGCAGGACACGGCACTCTGCTCTGGACTTTAACTCTATCCTGGTGGTGTGTGTCTAAAGAAATGCCTGGGAAGGACACACACACACACACATACACACACTCTCTCACACACACACTCTCCTCTGGACTGAACTGGTGAGTTTTATTTTCGAGCTGCAACATTCGAGCAGAATGTTTTCATCTGTTCAAAAGTTTGTGCTCTACACTCAGTTAACGTGCGAGTTTCTGCGCACACGCAGATGCTGGAAGATTCCTTTTCTTCGGATTCATTCGAGTCGGATGATTTTCTTGTTGATTCCGTTTTACTGTTATTCACTCTGATTCTGTTTCCATTTCCAATTCATTGATTCCAATTAATTTGATTCAATTGGAATGAACTGATTCTTCTGATTGTCACGATTCTGATTCATTTGATTCGGAGGATTTTTTTTTTTTTGTCGATTCTAATTTAGGCGATTCTGATTTATTCTTATGACATTCACTCTGGTTATGCCGAATCCAAGTCATTGATTCCAATTAATTTGATTCAGCTGGAATGAATCGATTCCAATTCATTTCTGGTTACGCAGATTCTGATACCTGTTGATTCTGAATCCACTGATCTTGAGTCAGTTGTTTCGAATTCTGTTGATTCTGGCTTTGCTGACTGTAATTCTTTTGGCACCGATTCATTTGACACTGATTCACTTGACTCCGATTCTGTTCATTCTGATTAACTCCACTCATTGTGATTCTGTTGATGCGGATTCCTTTTGTTCAGATTCTGTTCATTCTGATTAGGTTGGTTCTGATTCCTCCGATACTGATTCTGTTCATTCTGATAATGATTCAGTTGATTTTGGTTACATTGGATCTTTTTATTCTGATTCAGTTGTCTCGAATGACACAGATGGGTTTGAATCTGAATTCATTTATATCCAGTTAGAAATAGGTGCGGATGTTTAAATACAGCGTGTAAATAAAACGAACTGATGATGTTTTGTGAAAAGTGTGTGTGCGGATTTATCATATCATGGCCAAGTTGAACGTTTACTCGTGTGTGTGTGTGTGTGTGTGTGTGTGTGTGTGTCTCTTTCTCTCCCCCTCCAGGCCATGTGTCCAGGTCACTGACCTGAGGCCCAGCCGTCTGATTTGCCCCCTCTGTTAATGCCTCCCTCCCCCCCGCCTGCCCAGTGTTCAGACTACCTGTTCATTACGCTGCAGCTGAACAGTAGTCCGCACATTGGTTAGGCTGGGCCGGGACACACACACGTCAGAAAAGACGAGGCTATAACTGTTCAGCTTTGGGATGCAGATACAAGTCAGACCACAACAACGACGGCACGTTTTGTACGTCACTGTATTGCTCTGTTCCTAATTTTGCTCAAATTTGACCAGGATGTAATAGTAAACAATAAAGCGTGTTTTTTTTCCCCTTAACTGTGAACGCCTATTCATATGACTGCAAAAATAAATAATTTAGTGATACAATACAAGCACTGATAGAAGCCGCTCGACAAATTTTCAATACAGCTCATCAATTTATTATGATGGGGGCGGAGTCTTCATTGGAAAAGTGAAGGGGGTGGGGCCTGGCAACAGAATCAACTATACAGAGATTTACAAAACACTAGTGAAGCAGTAAACACTCCGACACCTCCATCCTCATGGACAAAAGACCCACATTTAACCCTTTGATGCAAAACATATGCACACCCCTTCTAATGCACAACATGGGTCAAAAATGACCCGCATTCATTTTCCAGGTTATTTCATGCTGACAGTTTTTCTTTGCTCTATCTTTTGAAATCAACTTATTTTATGATTGAATATTCCAAGTATTCTTTAAATATCTTGTTTTTAATTACCACAAATCATTAATTTAATTTTTTCTTTCCTACTTTATGAACAAAAATACTTTTTATATTACTACACATGGGTCATCCAAGTGTGATTTAAAATTAAATGTCTTAATACTATAATAATAATTTGTTTCAAGTAATTACTTTAGCAGTGAATGGGGCCAGTTATTTATTTATTAACTATGTAGTTCGCTAAGCCAACTACAATAAAATTAGCTAACTAAAGTAGAATATGTCAACAGCTCGGTAGCTAATAGTAATTACTTGCAACTTTCTGACGAGTAATCTACTCACTCTCAAGGGAACCTAAACATCATCAATTTTTTTCTAAGGTAATGTTAGAACAATTGAAAAACATTACTTGCATGTATTAGATGGGCAAAGGGTGCTGTGCTGAGCTGTGAAATGTCTGACACGAGCACAATTCACAGTTCCCACCAAACGCTGGAGTAAATGCATGCGGGTCGGTTCTGACCCATGTGTGTAAACGTGATGTAGAATTACAAAAGCTGTGCTTGTTCATAACTTAAGAAAGGAAAAATAAAAATGATGATTTGTGCTAAACAAAAACAAGATATTTACTGCATATTTGGAAAAGTAAATGACAAAATGAATTTATTTCAAAAGTAGATCATAGAAACACTCAGCCGTACATGAAATAACCTGGAAAATGAATGCAGGTCGTTTTTGACCCATGTTGTGCATTAGAAGGGTAGTGATACAAAAAGGGTTTTTATTCAAAAAGTAAGAAAGGAAAAAATAAAATAAGGATGTATGATGATCAAAAACAAGTTAATTGAGGAATACCTTGAATACTGAATGATGGAATTAATTTATTGCAAAGATATAGAAGATAAAAACTCAGCCGGGTCACTTTTGACCCATGTTTTGCATCAAAGGGTTAACTAAATCAGGATTTTAAAAAAAAAGTGTAAAGGAGATTAAAGGAGCCGTGCGGAAATTTTTAAGTCCACCCTGAGAACGTTCACCTTCACGTTTACCTTCACCCCTGCGAACTCTTCACCCTCTGTTTCGACTGTGTAAGAGGGGGAGGGGGAACAGCAGCAGCTCTGTTCCAGCTGAGCTCATTTCCGGGCCAGAAATATTCAAACAAAAGCCTTCAGATATAAATTGGTAAACAAACAAGCCAGATCTGATCAATTACAGTATCTGTAAATAAAATATAATCAGAAACGATCGGGTTATCAGGCTGGAAAGTCATCATCTACATGTTTCAAGCCGCAGCTTTAAGCATGTAACTTTTAAAACGAATCCCACAAGCTGAGACGCAAAAACGTACAAATAGACGCAGATCTACAGCAGGTTCAGGGTCCAGTTCGAGCCCTTTAAAAAAAAAAAAGCCCTGAAACATATGGACCACGCCTAACTATTAATTACAGCTTGCCAGCAGGACGGAGTGATTAATTAATTAATTAAAATAATCAAATCATTTTTGACCGAGTGTTCTGTCTCACCTCTTCATCCTTGTACCAGGACAGGGACTCGGCGGTCAGGACGAACCAGTACTCCTTGGATCCTCCTTTCATGAAGCTGATGTTGATGGTGAGCCAGCCTTTGCGGATCACCTGCGCAGAGGGACGGGAAGGAAAACGTCACGGGATGGCGGAGACATCCGACTTTACCGAAAAACACACGCACGTCTCAGGCTGAGAGCAGCCGTATGTGAAAAACACTCAGAGTGAACACCTGCTCACACTTACCTGTACAGGAACACGGGTGTGAACAGAGAGAGGATGCTGATGATTTACAAGCTTGTTCTTTAAAATGACTGTTTATTATTTTTATTAAAATTATTCAAGAAAGTTGATGCGTCATTTGTTTTTATTATTTGTATCCCTGATATAACATTTTTCCTTTTTTTTTGACGTTTTGATTATTTAAAATATTTTATATACAGTGGGGCAAAAAAGTATTTAGTCAGTCACCAATTGTGCAAGTTCTCCCACTTAAAAAGATGAGAGAGGCCTGTAATTTTCATCATAGGTACACTTCAACTATGAGAGACAGAATGAGAAAAAACATCCAGAAAATCACATTGTCTGATTTTTAAAGAATTTATTTGCAAATTATGGTGGAAAATAAGTATTTGGTCAATAACAAAAGTTCATCTCAATACTTTGTTATATACCCTTTGTTGGCAATGACAGAGGTCAAACGTTTTCTGTAAGTCTTCACATGGTTTTCACACACTGTTGCTGGTATTCTGGCCCATTCCTCCATGCAGATCTCCTCTAGACCAGTGATGTTTTGGGGCTGTCGCTGGGCAACACGGACTTTCAACTCCCTCCAAAGATTTTCTATGGGGTTGAGATCTGGAGACTGGCTAGGCCACTCCAGGACCTTGAAATGCTTCTTACGAAGCCACTCCTTCGTTGCCCGGGCGGTGTGTTTGGGATCATTGTTATGCTGAAAGACCCAGCCACGTTTCATCTTCAATGCCCTTGCTGATGGAAGGGAGGTTTTCACTCAAAATCTCACGATACATGGCCCCATTCATTCTTTCCTTTACACGGATCAGTCGTCCTGGTCCCTTTGCAGAAAATCAGCCCCAAAGCATGATGTTTCCACCCCCATGCTTCACAGTAGGTATGGTGTTCTTTGGATGCAACTCGGCATTCTTTCTCCTCCAAACATGACAAGTTGAGTTTTTACCAAAAAATTCTATTTTGGTTTCATCTGACCATATGACATTCTCCCAATCCTCTTCTGGATCATCCAAATGCTCTCTAGCAAACTTCAGACGGGCCTGGACATGTACTGGCTTAAGCAGGGGGACACGTCTGGCACTGCAGGATTTGAGTCCCTGGCGGCGTAGTGTGTTACTGATGGTAGCCTTTGTTACTTTGGTCCCAGCTCTCTGCAGGTCATTCACTAGGTCCCCCCGTGTGGTTCTGGGATTTTTGCTCACCGTTCTTGTGATCATTTTGACCCCACAGGGTGAGATCTTGCGTGGAGCCCCAGATTGAGGGAGATTATCAGTGGTCTTGTATATCTTCCATTTCCTAACAATTGCTCCCACAGTTGATTTCTTCACACCAAGCTGCTTACCTATTGCAGATTCAGTCTTCCCAGCCTAGTGCAGGTCTACAATTTTGTTTCTGGTGTCCTTTGACAGCTCTTTGGTCTTGGCCATAGTGGAGTTTGGAGTGTGACTGTTTGAGGTTGTGGACAGGTGTCTTTTATACTGATAACGAGTTCAAACAGGTGCCATTAATACAGGTAACGAGTGGAGGACAGAGGAGCCTCTTAAAGAAGAAGTTACAGGTCTGTGAGAGCCAGAAATCTTGCTTGTTTGTAGGTGACCAAATACTTATTTTACCGAGGAATTTACCAATTAATTCATTAAAAATCCTACAATGTGATTTCCTGGATTCTTTCCCCCCATTCTGTCTCTCATAGTTGAAGTGTACCTATGATGAAAATTACAGGCCTCTCTCATCTTTTTAAGTGGGAGAACTTGCACAATTGGTGGCTGACTAAATACTTTTTTGCCCCACTGTATATATATACACACACACACTGGGTCCGTGTACTTTTTCGTTCATTCATTATTCTATTTTGGAAGTCACATGAGAAATGAAAAAGGACTCGTTTATGAATTTTTAAACTTGTGTATGACTTGTGAAATGGAATCCAGAGCCATGTTTTGATGTATTTTTAGTTATTGAAAATGAGTCATTGAACAGCAGAAAAAGGGAAAAAGCAATTTTGAAAAATGCCGTTCTGAATTGCGTTTTAGTTTATTTAGAACTTAGGTTTTGGGTGACCTGGAAGCCTAAGCTTGTGGGCGGGTTGGGAGCGTTATGGTTTGTTTATTCTCATCCGCATGACATGGCGTCTTTGGAGGCATATTCCGACTTAATTTGCAGAGCATGTACTGCATAGCATCCATGATCCATGAACTCGCTGGAGGTCGATCTATCGTTGTCGTCGTGTGTTGTAAGTGAGACATGAGTGAGCGCGAGCCAGGCGGTGTAATTTACTCCCGTGTGACATATAGGATCAGTCAAATGAAATTCAATAAAGGAATAAATGAATATTACAAAATAAGAAAACGATCAGAAATGTTGTCCACTTTTCTAATACTACTATTTAATGATGGCAATACACTTCGAAAACAAAACAGAGCCATTTCTGCTTGTATTGTTTTAAATAAAACACCAAGCTGCATCCTTTTTTAAATTTCATCTTTCATTCCAAAATGGAATAATGAATGAATGAAAGAAAAAAAGTACACGGACCACACTGCTTGATAGTTTTATTTAATTAATTTCTCTTTTGTATTTAAATTACGGCTGAGCAAATTTCCTTATTTGAATACCAATTCAAATTTTGGAAATTTAGAATAAATCGACATATTTTAAGGCGAAAAGAAAGGAAGAAAAAAAAAAAACCATGCATGTGCGTGTTTTTGTTTTTTAAATTCTGGCTGTCGGAACAACTTTCAGCATTTTAACCCCTTTTCAAAGCTTTAGATCGGCGACACATTTTAAGACAAGAAAACTCTTTCAGCTTTAGTCACCGAAACCTCGACGACTTTTAGTCGATGCTCAAATGAGCCGTGTATCGACTGTCTAACTGAGCCTTACGTACAGACAGTGTTCGGGTACCTTTAAATTCATCTGAAACAAACAGTGTGTGAAATGAGACGTAAAGTGGCTCAGCTCAAACAGCCATTTATTGATGGTGCAATTTTTATCCTGAATCTCTCGCACACAAAATGTAGTGTGTGTGTGTGTTAGGTAGTGAGTATAGATAGTGAACAGGATTTGGGATTTGGCCGAAGAGAAAAAAAAATTGTGTGTAAAAATTGAAGAAAGGAGAATCGGAGTCATCTAAGAAACGCGAAATTAAACTGAATCTCAGAACAAAAGCATTACTCTGGTTGGTTGGTCAGTAAATAAATACAAATTGAGGACAAAATGATTATTTTTCCCGCTTTGTGATCATGCTTTCATGTTTCACGCACTGAAATTGTAACGTGTCCCGTATCTAACGCTAACGTCGCCTCCGTCAGTGTCGGTACAACATTATCGACTCATTCAGATTAAATGTCTCCAAAAAGTAAATTATTTATACAAGTGTGATTTTGTCCTTCAGTGCGGGATTTTTTTTTTTGAGAGAAACCTGCAATCCGTCTTTTTCCCCTCACCGACAATATGAACTGCTAAACGCTCGTCTGTAAATAAATAGAGCGGCGGCTACAATTATCGACACCTTAACGATCTTTTGGCCGTTGCAAAAGCAGAAAAGACTTTCAAAATGGAAATTGTGCATAAATAATTACTCAAACTTCCACTGGGAAAAAATGAGTTGATTCCCGATTACTTCGCGTATCGGATCACGTGACACCGTTCCACAATTATCGGCATCCAGATGATTATTGATTAAAAAAATAAATAAATCAAATCAGTATGTGGTATTAAGTTAACAAAACATAGTTTTTATTTAAAATGTGTTTTCCATAGACTTGTATTTAGTACAAAATATATTTTATATGGAGCACTTGCATGTGACGTCACAGCCGATCCAGATTGTGACAGACGCCATCTTGTCGGTCAAACGCCATATTTCCGCCTTCTACTTCTGCTTCTACCTTTTCTTCTGGAAAACCCTACTATATACAATTCTACTACAACGGCTGCGGCTGCAAGCTCTCCCTACCTGTGCACGTTTGTTATGTTTTTTGTGTGTATTTTTGCGTGTTGTTCGTCTGTATCGGACTTCAATATCCACTACAACCGTATGGACTTACTGGACATTGGTTTCCAGCAGAAAATGACGGTTTGTAGCGATTTCCATCGCATGCACAACATTCCGGACGAGATAGCGAGACCAGCGGGGTCTCCGTGGACTGTTCATGTTCATCGGAAGCAAAGCGAAGGAGGCGGCGTCGGGAGCGGAAGCAAAAGCGAGGCTGCAGGCAGAGCCGGCCTGTTGACTAAGCTCAGAAAACAGCCACTCAAACCTCCACTGCTAAGCCTCTACCACTCCAACGCCAGATCCATGTAAACAAGATGGACGATTTGGAATTACAGCTGGAATTACCTTATTCTATTCTATAATCGGCTGGTCACTGCTATACTCAATACTTAAGTGACTTACCCGTCCAATGAGGATTATTTTCTTGTTTACAAGATGCCACGGCTGACAAATCCTGAATTTCTGTAAAGATAACTGTCCAGAGATTTATAAGCACGCAGTGCTTCACCACTGAACAGCAAGGGAAAGTTAATGAGGTAATTATACACGTCCGGGTATTCCGCTGGCAGTTCAAAATCTGGTCGTGAAAACTCCGTCCGGTAAGCCATAAGGGTCAGTAATCTGTAGATCGTTTATTTTAGACATATATCTAGTTATCTGTTCATTAGAAAAATGAGCCGTGTAGTCCGTCGGTTGAAATTGATCCATTCTGTACACGAGTGCAGCAGTATTCAGCGGTGTTTTTGACCGACAAGATGGCGGCTGTGTACTTTCCGGTCACGTGACTGCAAGATCTCTATAAATATATGGATGTCGGTGTTTATGTAAATGAGGAAGTAATTCTAATGTCTGTAAACAAATTAGCTGATAATGTTTAACCTGCATCAGAAAATCTTTCTGTTCCACCTTCTAACTATTTTCGTAGATCACATTTTGTTACTCATTCGTTGTTGTTTGTATTAATTTCTAGTTTTGTCATTTACCAATAAATATCAACAGGGAATCGACACTGTAACCACATGAACATCCAGGTCAAAGGTCGCATGTCATTCCTCGAACCAAAATATAAAATGTCTGCTGATATTATGTGGTCGATATTTACAACACACTGCACAAAAAAGTTTTCTGAATGGAATAAAAAATCTGAATATTTCAAGCGTGATTTTTTTTTTATATGCTCGGAATTTAATTCTGGTCTAATTCTATTTACTGCAATCGGATTCCAAATACTCTATAAACATTCCATTCTGTTATGGATCAGAAAAAAAAAATTATAATAAATCACAGCACTTTTATTTTTTTTAAAGTACTTCATCTACTTCAACAATGTTACACAAAGATCGATCCGTAACAGCTGTAAATGTCCCTTAATTCCACAGCGTGTCGATAATGGTGGACACCGGTGAAAGTGATCACTATTATCGACACCTCACGCGACTTCTCAAACGCGTGCTTAGATACAAAATGGCGACTGTCAAATGAAAGCGTAAGAAATTAAGTAGGTCGACAAGGAGATCATGAAATATCGGTGAATTTGATCAGTAAAAACATGTCCATGATCTTTCCACCATGCTTACCTGCGACGATAACGTCCGGGTTTTCCGAAAAATTGCGGATCGTGCTAAAAAAAATTCAATCTCCGGTAACGAGCTGTGTCATCAGACAAGAAGATCGAAGGGTGAGGGGCGAGGCGGGTCTTCCGGTTGATTAATTAACCAGTAATAACTGTTGGAGCTGAAACTCAGCTTTGTAAAATTGTTTTTTTATTGGTAAATCTGAAAAGGTGTCGATAATTATGGACTGTCGATAACTGTAGCCACCGCTCTAAGATACAAATCACGCAAAGATTCATTTAAATACCGTCTCGGAGAAATCGTGTCGTGATCATGTGACCGTTAATGTCGGAGCTGAATGAAAAGTGCACACGCTGGTTAAGAGAGTCAGAAAGCCCGGTGAAGGTTTCATCCTAAAGATTGAAGGAAGGTTAGAGATACATGTTTAAAATAATAATAACAACAACAACAAACAAAAACACAACATGCAGTAAAGGTTGTCGGTTTGTGAGTGAGGGTCGGTGGCGTCCGCATGGAGCGGAAATCTAGAGGAGTAAAGGTCAGGGGTCGACGGTGGCCTGTTAGGATTAAAGCGGTGAGTAAAAGCGAGGCTGCTCAGTGCGAGCTAAATCACACAGGTTAAAGGTTAGTGAGGTTAACTGCTCCTGGCCTAGAGACTTAAAAAAAAAAAAAAGAAAAAAAATTAGAGAGAGGAATAAGTGTTAGAGTGATGCTGGAGTGGAAAGAGAGAGAGTTGGGAGGAGGAGAGGACGGGAGGGTGTGAAGAATTACTAAAGATCGAGTGAATAAAGTGGCGAACAGGGAGAGGAGGAGGAGAGATCGTGATCTCAATCTATGTTACAAGCGAAGAAAAAAAAAAGATCACATCAAGTTTCTACTTTTCAAACGTTCAGAAACCTCGTCATATAAACATCCTCAACGTCCAATTTCAAAACTATTAAGCTGAGGGGCCGATGTGGACCACCGCCTCTCCCTCTACCTCCCTGTCATAACACGGGTGCCAAAACAAACGAGCAGCAGGCAGCAGGACAGGACAGGACAGGACCTGAACAGAGAAATCCCATATTCGTTGTTTGCCTTGGTGAGGAAACGCTCACAAACCCTCCGAGATACAGGAACAAAAACATCAAACCTCAGCAGACAAATGAGAACAGGAGAATGACGAGTCTGAGAGAGTTTTAAAAGAAATTTAAACGATGACTTCCTGTTTTAGCGCCAAAACGTGGTCTTGGTTTCCAGAACGGCGATAACTCACCGAGCCACAATCAGAAGTGAGAAGTAACAAACTAAATCACTTTCGATTTTCAGGACTCTGTAACTGACTCGCGTTTTTATTTACCTGCAATTTAAAGTGGAACAGAGGGCAATATATAGAGTAAATACAACCCCGATTCCAAAAAAGTTGGGACAAAGTACAAATTGTCAATAAAAACGGAATGCAATAACTTACAAATCTCAAAAACTGATATTGTATTCACAATAGAACATAGACAACATATCAAATGTCGAAAGTGAGACATTTTGAAATTTCATGCCAAATATTGGCTCATTTGAAATTTCATGACAGCAACACATCTCAAAAAAGTTGGGACAGGGGCAATAACAGGCTGGAAAAGTTAAAGGTACAAAAAAGGAACAGCTGGAGGAACAAATTGCAACTCATTAGGTCAATTGGCAATAGGTCATTAACATGACTGGGTATAAAAAGAGCATCTCGGAGTGGCAGTGGCTCTCAGAAGTAAAGATGGGAAGAGGATCACCAATCCCCCTAATTCTGCACCGACAAATAGTGGAGCAATATCAGAAAGGAGTTCGACAGTGTAAAATTGCAAAGAGTTTGAACATATCATCATCTACAGTGCATAATATCATCAAAAGATTCAGAGAATCTGGAAGAATCTCTGTGCGTAAGGGTCAAGGCCGGAACACCATACTGGGTGCCCGTGATCTTCGGGCCCTTAGACGGCACTGCATCACATACAGGCATGCTTCTGTATTGGAAATCACAAAATGGGCTCAGGAATATTTCCAGAGAACATTATCTGTGAACACAATTCACCGTGCCATCCGCCGTTGCCAGCTAAAACTCTATAGTTCAAAGAAGAAGCCGTATCTAAACATGATCCAGAAGCGTAGACGTCTTCTCTGGGCCAAGGCTCATTTAAAATGGACTGTGGCAAAGTGGAAAACTGTTCTGTGGTCAGACGAATCAAAATTTGAAGTTCTTTATGGAAATCAGGGACGCCGTGTTATTCAGACTAAAGAGGAGAAGGACGACCCAAGTTGTTATCAGCGCTCAGTTCAGAAGCCTGCATCTCTGATGGTATGGGGTTGCATTAGTGCGTGTGGCATGGGCAGCTTACACATCTGGAAAGACACCATCAATGCTGAAAGGTATATCCAGGTTCTAGAGCAACATATGCTCCCATCCAGATGACGTCTCTTTCAGGGAAGACCTTGCATTTTCCAACATGACGATGCCAAACCACATACTGCATCAATTACAGCATCATGGCTGCGTAGAAGAAGGGTCCGGGTACTGAACTGGCCAGCCTGCAGTCCAGATCTTTCACCCATAGAAAACATTTGGCGCATCATAAAACGGAAGATACGACAAAAAAGACCTAAGACAGTTGAGCAACTAGAATCCTACATTAGACAAGAATGGGTTAACATTCCTATCCCTAAACTTGAGCAACTTGTCTCCTCAGTCCCCAGACGTTTACAGACTGTTGTAAAGAGAAAAGGGGATGTCTCACAGTGGGAAACATGGCCTTGTCCCAACTTTTTTGAGATGTGGTGTTGTCATGAAATTTAAAATCACCTCATTTTTCTCTTTAAATGATACATTTTCTCAGTTTAAACATTTGATATGTCATCTATGTTCTATTCTGAATAAAATATGGAATTTTGAAACTTACAGATCATTGCATTCCGTTTTTATTTACAATTTGTGCTTTGTCCCAACTTTTTTGGAATCCAGGTTGTATAACAATAAAACACACATTAACGAACCTTATTCAAGATTTACAAAAGTTTTTTGTTCTAAGGTTGGAAAGTTATAGTGTTTTGAAAGTAGCTCGAGCAAACGATTTCCGCAGTTTGAACAGCCCGTCATGATATTAATTTTATCCAATCAGAATGCACGTTCATTTTCTCTGCGTAACACTCATGACGTATGTATGTGCCCAGTTGTGTTGGCTCATTGAGGTTGGGAATAGCACGTGTGAAATACCTGTTTCTGCCTCTTGCGACGATTTCGCAAGTCTACGGGTGGCGCCTATGTCATTGCAGCAAATAAATTCTGCTGGACTCGTGAGCAACTCCACGTTACATTTTCCGCACGAGCACCACGCCGTGTCACCTGCACGCAGACGCTCTGCCCCACGCTCGCCATGCCCATGGTCAGCATCAGTCTCATCCTCGCCGTCATCCGAGCTTTCTTCTCTTATTTCATCACCGGAGTCGAGAGTACCTCTCCTAGGTTCAAACTGGTACCCTTCTAAGCCATAGCCTGCTTGCAGTGTGTCTTGCGGGATCTCCTCGTATGATTCGACAGAGCTGTCGCTTTCACTTGATGCGCCCGACGCCATGATTACACGCTTCTCTCCTCTATTTCGGAGAGTTCCGCTAGTGCAGTGGGTAGCGCTGACGTCACGGTCTTTTAAAAATGGCGACTCTTGTGCGGTTTAGCGTATGAAGTATTATATTTACAATTACCAAGATATTTCGTTGTTTTCTAGTATATAAATTTGATAGAATACTTAAGAATACGTTACTTTGTCACATCAGCAACCGTATATATTATATTTTGTACCCCTTTAACTCAGTAACAACGATCAAATGTGTCTGAAATCAGAGTGAAATGATAAATAATAAATTAACGGCTTAACTTTTTCCAAAAGGATTTAATTCAAATTTATAACTTAAAAAAAAAAAAAACCAACAATCCCACACTTTTGTTGTTTATGAATTCCCCTTAAAAATCTCCTTTAAACCTATAGAAGTCCTGCTCTCCGTCACGACAAATATCTCTAATTATTCTCTCCACATTCACTGCGTATGAGCAATCGTGCGCTCTGATTGGCTACTCTACTACTAAAGCCTCGGTCACAACCGGCCGTACGTGCTCCTACGGCCGGTCTATGTGCAAAAAACGCACGGAGGGCGCGCGTGTGACGTGCTGATTTTCGAGCCGTAGACTGGCCGCAGAGGTTCTTTGTCATGTCAAACAAACTCTACGGGCGCTTACGTTTTTTTTTCAGGTTGCAAGACAAACTTACGGCCAATGTGCGTCTTTCTCCAAGAACAAAAAAAAAAAAAACGCAGCGATTTGGGAAACGCCAAAAATCGCACAGCCAAAAAAAATCGTACGTCCGGTTGTGACCTAGGCTTAAGCTATCAGCTCATATACCGTGAGTAGAGAAAAACAAAAATGGCAGCGTGTTGCTGAACCAACCGAGGACGAAATAAAAACTCGACTCGAAAACAAAACCCCAAAAATACAAAAAAAAAAAAAAGCAACAAAATATGGAATGAAAGTATTTGATGGTAAGAACGTATCTTTTTTTTTTTTCAAGAATTATTATTACTGTCGCATTTTTCACAAATTGCTCCTGTCATTTCGCCGCCGTTTTGTTTACATTCTTCATCTTTAAGCATTAAAACGTGTTGAATTTTTTTTAGACTGGTTCAAAAACTCAAAGAAGTTTGAAAATTACAGAACTGAAATGTCCAAGGAAGAATTAAATAAATGTCTAGAGCTGTTCTATACCTCGGCACGACAGCGAGACGGCACCTTCTACAAAACGCCTGAGCGGAAATGATTTTGTCGGACGTTTTGTATAAAGTTTTTATTTATCAAATTTGCAAAAAATAAAAACGCTGTTTCTCAAAATCCAGTGAATGTGGGTAGAATGAAACGGTTATTCCACTCAATCTTGTCGTACATGGATTATAGCGCCATCAGCTCGTGTACGACTCGATTTCGTGGAATAACTTAAATATAACGTATTATAATACTATATATACAGGACACTTTTTCAATGGAATAAAAACATGTATTCTATTCCCGTCTAGTGGGTTTGTTGATCGCATGCAATATTGTTAGCATATCGCTTATCCTCCGTGTATTACATCAGCCACTCTCCCCAATGGAGAATAAGCGTGCAATATAGACCCCTTTCACATGACGTCACCGCGCCACGAGATTTTGTTAGGCGCCATATTGGAAGACCAAGTACATGCACTCACAATATAAAACAAAGTACAAGCGAGAGTAAAGTGACACGATGGATGATGATTCGGGTTGTGAGTACATTACCAGCTGCAGAAAGGGCACGGTATGTGGAGAAACTGGCTGTGATTGATGGGTTTGACCCATATGATAAGACTCGCGGCAAGGGAGAATGGAAACATAAGGAGGACCGGACACCAATTCTGCCATCTGTTTGCTACCCAGACATTGTAAACTATTTGTTGTTTACACCCAGTGCCTACACTCAGTGTTCGAACTATGTCGATATTTTCGGGGGGTCCCTTTTTTTCCCTTTGGGGGGTGCTTGCGCTTGTCTCAGAGCGCGGATCTCCAAACACATGAGAAGCCTATCTTGCGCACATATCACGCGGACTCCACACACGCATCGCATCTGAAGTCATAACTCATCAGGGGAAATCGTGTCCACATTGGCATGTTCAAAAAACAACCTCGCATCAACAATGATACCACACGCAAGAAAAAAAAACAGTCAGGCTACTCAACAACCAACCTGGCAGCAGCGAGCAAGCCCCAAACCATCCTAAATTATTATTATTATTAAATTGTAGAAGTCTGGGAGGCTTGCTCCTCATACAGTTATCAACTTGGGGCCAATTTAGCATGTTTTAAATCTGAATTTCTTGCATTTGCTTACCGCAAAGTGTCTGCAGATCATGCACAGACTTATCCATTATATCCACAGTTTTTTGCCAAGTCTCACACAGGTTTCTTTCAAGTCTACTGTTGGGCCAATAAATCATAAATAAAACAGCTCAGATTTGTTTAAGTCGTTTGCCACTCTTTATTCTCGTGGGTTCACATACCGCTGCCGTTATTTCCCCCTAATCACGAGTTTGTTGGTCTTCCAAAATGGCGCAGGGTCTGTTTACTTCCGGTTTCGGGTGACGTCAGTGAAAGGGGTCTATTGTTACAATACTGCACGTTGTCAAGACAACACGACGTCACACGTCGGAGATGTAAAACTTCTGCGCTAGTGAGCGAGTGGGACAATTTGTAAACAAATGTAACCGGCAGGTTTGCTTCATTAAAATGGAAGATTTTGAGAGAATTTGGGCTGTTAGGTCGCTCCACTGGTGATTTTAAAAGTAGCCAAGTAAATTACACAGGGAAAATGACAATAATAATAATAATAATAATAATAGGCTTGACTGCACTAGCACTGGTCTTCACTAACGCTATGCCAGCTGGAAGGTAACTGGACTGCCATGCTAACAGCACCGAGTCGTGGGTAAGCTAGCGTTGGACTTTGTGAATGCTGATAGTGTGTGTATATAATAATAATAATAATAATGGCTTTTTTCCATGGTCTATCAGATATATTCCATTCAGCTACTCGTCTTCGACTCATTCAATATCACGCTAGCTGAATGGAATATATCTGATAGACCACTCAACACCAGCCAATATTATTTAAAATATCTAATCAGGTCCTGGTCACACTACATCTCACGATAGGTTTGCAAAGACTTGGTGATGAAAAACTGGTAGCATCGCCACCAATCGTATGATGCACGGTGAATGTTCTCCAAGCTTCGGGAGTTGTTTTTTGGTGTGTCTCCGCCTCGTGAGTGACCAAAAACATCAGAAAAAATTTGGTTGAGCGATGAACACTCGCAGACGGGTTAAGCTCAGGGAAGCATCGTTAAGCCTCGAGATGTATTTGTCTCGAACCCATGTCCCCGATGCTCATGGGAGCCTCATCAACACGACGGCTTGGCACAGCCTAACCTTCACCGAGACTGGAAAAATGCATTTGCATTCGGGGATCCTTCAGAGTGCGTTGCACATGCTTGGGACCCAGTCATTACGGGAAACACCTGATGCCGATTTGAGCGCAATCAGAACGTGCGTATAAGGACGCTGTTTTCACAGAGACTTTGTGAAGTATTCCATCCGGTATGTGGCAGCAGACGGATGCAAGTGCAGGAAGACTGTTGTGTTTATTTGCAGGCGTGATCTTTACAAAAACAAAACCGAAAGCAGAGTCAAACATGACGAGAAACAAACGTGTCAGTGATAATGATAATACTTCACAAAGCCTGTGTGTCCTTATACGCGTGTGCTGATTGTGCGCAAATCAGCATCAGGTGTTTCCCATAACGACTGGGTCCTGTGAGTGGGCGTGGCCGCTCGAGTGCACGAAGGCCTGACAGTCAAGTGTTCGCCTGCTGTGTGACCGCAACTTTTAGCTCACCTGTATAGCGCCACAAAAACGCCCCATTTTCATCAAAAACCCATCGCAAAGCATCGCGAGCTGTAGTGTGACCGTAGCGTTCGTCTCATTCTGCATTTATCTAATCTATTAGCACGTAAGCTAGTTTATACTGTAAGCCATTAGCGCGTGTTCCTGTCAGTGGTTGATGTTTCTTGGTGAAAGGCAACTAATTTTAATGTCAATAACCAAAAGTAAATACAAGACTTTACACACATTAGTACTTTAAATATTTTTCTGCAATACAGTGCCCTCCACAATTATTGGCACCCCTCGTTAAGATATGTTCTTAAGGTTTTCAATTGGGTTGAGGTCTGGGGACTGAGATGGCCATGGGAGGAGCTTGATTTTGTGTCTGCTGAACCATTTTTGTGTAGATTTGGCCATATGTATCTTGCCGAAAGACCCAGTGACGACCCATCTTCAGCTTTTGGGCAGAGGCCACCAGATTTTGATTTAAAATGTCCTGGAGATGAGATTTCAAAAAAGAGTTCATGACGCCGGGCACCCTAACAGGATTCCTGGGGCCTTTGGAAGAGAAACAGGACTACAGCATCACCGATCCTCCCCCATACTTCACAGTGGGCATGAGGTGCTTTTCCGCATACTCATCTTTTGTGATTTATTAGTGTTTGTTGCCAAAAAGCTCTATCTTGGTCTCATCTGACCAAAGCACACGGGCCCACTACCGCTTAGTGAACTCCAGATGTTTATGCTTGTAAGTGAGAAAAGGCTTTTTCCGTGCATGCCTCCCAAACAGCTTGTTGGCATGTAGATAGCGTCTGATGGTTGTTATGGAGACTTTTGCCGCTTTTCCACTACCAACGCGGCTGAGTTGGGCTGAGCCGTGCCGTGCTGAGTCGGGCTGAGCGGGGCTGTTGGAGTTGCATTTCGACTACAACCGCGCTGAACCGTGCTGGCTGGAAGTGGGTGGACACATTGGGTGGAGTTAGCGAAAGTGGGTGGACGTCACGTGATGTCGTTAGGCGGCGCAAACAGTGACATCAGTGACCTTTTAAGCGGTAGTCTCACGACCCGGATAGTAAACAATAAACATGGAGTCGTTAGTGTTGCTGGTCTTGGTGCTGTGGCTTGTTGTCACTGACAACGCCAACAGATACTGGCAAGAGCGTATAGATGAGGCGAGGCGCATAAGGCTTCAGAAATTCTTGTAATTTGTAATTCTTCTTCTTCCGGGTTTACAGATCCCAGCGTGCTCGCGGGGCGTGTGTGGGCGTGTGAGGACACTCCTCCTCACCAATCAGTGCACAGGGGAGTGTCTCCTCATGCCCCTAGCCCCACTCGGCTCGGTTTGGCTCACTTCAGCCCCACTCCAAAACCGTGCGAGTTTTGGGGGCTGAGTAGGGCTGAAGCGAGCTGAGTTGTGCTGTTCTGAGGTAGTCGAAACGTGAGCCGTGTCGGGCTGAAGTGAGCTGAAAAAGGGTAGTGGAAAAGGGCCATTAGTGACCCCGAGATGCTACTCTTTGATGCAATTCTCCAACAGTGAGCTTTGGAAAACGTTTTACTTCTCTTACCATCCTCCTCTCTGTGCGTGGTGGCAAGATAAACTTGCATCCTCGTCCAGGCTTGTTCACCACTGTTCCAGTTGTTTTAAACTTCTTGATGATTCCTCTGACAGTAGATACGGGCCGGTGTAGGCGAGCGGCTGTTTTCTTGTAGCCATTGCCTGACTTATGAAGGTCGACACACATCTGCCTTACTTGAATGGTGTGTTCTCTTCTCTCGTCTTTCCCATATTGAAGAGTGGATAAGAGAAATAGGCCTCTGTGCCACATCATATTTATACCCCAGGGAAACAGGATGTGATGAATTACTAATTAAAGGTTCCTAGATACTCTGATCAACTTTATAAACTACAGCAGAAATGACAGAAATGCTTCAATTACATTTATTTTCGAGGAATTGTTATGGGTGCCAATAATTGCGGAACAGATGATTTTATGAAAAATAATTATTTCTTAGTCAGGGATTTTTTTTTTATAAATTCACTTGAGTTAAGGGTTACAATTTTCTACAATTTTCAGTGTGAGATTATGCTTCTGCGATAAAAACTGAATTTAAGCCTTTTAACACATCTTAACCAGGGGTGCCAATAATTGTGGAGGGCGCTGTAAGTATTTGTATTTCTCCTTGACCGAGGGATTTTAGCACGCACACACCCACAGCATAGACCAAAATAAAAATAAATAAATAAATAAAAGTACGTCATGAGTCTAAAATTGTGAACAAACAATGTTGCTGCTCATGAAAAAAAATCAAGTGCATTAAATCAGATTTTGGTTTAATCAGCTTCGTTAGAATGTTAAACGAGAGCCCAGAGACCAGTTCAGCTCAATAAATTAAGAAAAAGAGAGATGTTTCGTGAGCTGGAATTAGCTTTGATTATATATTGATTATTGTTAATGTGGTAATATTCTGCTGGCACCAAAAATTATTATTTAAAGAGAGAAAGAGAAACAGATAATTAAAGATTAAACGGAGAAAGATATCAAGATAATGGGGCGATTTTAATTAGAGATTCATCCTTAATACAGACAGGAAATATCACACACACACATGATTTCAGGAGTGAGGTTCAGCCCTGGCTCCTTATTGGTCGTTTTTGTCCCTCTGACCCCTCCCACAGCCCCTTCCTCCACAAGGCAAACTGAGCGCCCCCTGGAGGAGCTGCCAGCACTCAGCCACACTGCAGGACAACCGAGGCGTCGCTTTCATTACCATAAACGGATCCAGGCTACCGCTAAAGGACTCTTCAGCGTTTTTCACCCGCCGTATCTGTAGCGCATGTGTGATTTTATTACCACAGACAAGAATTTCAAATAGTTTCTCTGGACCGAGGGAAAAACAAACAAACAAACAAACAAGAAAATCCTCTTTAATCTAAACTCACTCGTTGAGAACGGAATGAAACTGCAGATTTGTGTCGAAAGCTTTCACGATGACAAAAAACAAGTAATGAGAATTTATTTTTTATTTTTTGGAAAAGTCGGATAAAAATGCCACAAATCCAGCTTTGGTCAGACTCATTTGAACATGTTTACTGTTTGTTTGTTCCAGCTGTGGTTTTGAATGTGTGTTACACTGAATAATCATGTATTTTTGACATGCAGCGACAGAAATTCAACAACTGCCCTTGACTTACATTTCACTTGGACCAGATTTCCAACACCCTTGGACTGGACAAGGCATGGCGTTTTGGAAAAGTCGTCTCTCTGAAACCAAAATGTCCGGACTGTCAGCTTCCCTTCGCTGGTAGAAACGTGCAAATGAATCGATTTCACTAACAATTTATTGGAGACAAACACTACACTGTCAGAAACAGGAGCCCATTTCTGTCCCCCAAGGCACAACCAACACTAACGTACCCCCTACGGCTCATTATTGGTCCTTACGGTAACTGTGTACCTTTTTAGGGCCAAAAAGATACATGTATGTTCCCAAGCAATATCTAAAGGGTACAAATAAGTACAGTGGTGCTTGAAAGTTTGTGAACCCTTTAGAATTTTCTATATTTCTGCATAAATATGACCCAAAACATCATCAGATTTTCACACAAGTCCTAAAAGTAGATAAAGAGAACCCAGTTAAACAAATGAGACAAAAATATTATACTTGGTCATTTATTTATTGAGGAAAATGATCCAATATTACATATCCATGAGTGGCAAAAGTATGTGAACCTTTGCTTTCAGTATCTGGTGTGACCCCCTTGTGCAGTAATAACTGCAACTAAACGTTTGCGGTAACTGTTGATCAGTCCTGCACACCGGCTTGGAGGAGTTTTAGCCCGTTCCTCCGTACAGAACAGCTTCAACTCTGGGATGTTGGTGGGTTTCCTCACATGAACTGCTCGCTTCAGGTCCTTCCACAGCATTTCCATTGGATTAAGGTCAGGACTTTGACTTGGCCATTCCAAAACATTCACTTTATTCTTCTTTAACCATTCTTTGGTAGAACGACTTGTGTGCTTATGGTCGTTGTCTTGCTGCATGACCCACCTTCTCTTGAGATTCAGTTCATGGACAGATGTCCTGATATTTTCCTTTAGAATTCGCTGGTATAATTCAGAATTCATTGTTCCATCAGTGATGGCAAGCCGTCCTGGCCCAGATGCAGCAAAACAGGCCCAAACCAGGATACTACCACCACCATGTTTCACAGATGGGATAAGGTTCTTATGCTGGAATACAGTGTTTTCCTTTCTCCAAACATAATGCTTCTCATATAAACCAAAAAGTTCTATTTTGGGCTCATCTGTTCACAAAACATTTTTCCAGTAGCCTTCTGGCTTGTCCACGTGATCTTTAGCAAACTGCAGACGAGCAGTAATGTTCTTTTCGGAGAGCAGTGGCTTTCTCCTTGCAACCCTGCCATGCACACCATTGTTGTTCAGTGTTCTCCTGATGGTGGACTCATGAACATTAACATTAGCCAATGTGAGAGAGGCCTTCAGTTGCTTAGAAGTTACCCTGGGGTCCTTTGTGACCTCGCCGACTATTACACGCCTTGCTCTTGGAGTGATCTTTGTTGGTCGACCACTCCTGGGGAGGGTAACAATGGTCTTGAATTTCCTCCATTTGTACACAATCTGTCTGACTGTGGATTGGTGGAGTCCAAACTCTTTAGAGATGGTTTTGTAACCTTTTCCAGCCTGATGAGCATCAACAACGCTTTTTCTGGGGTCCTTAGAAATCTCCTTTGTTTGTGCCATGATACACTTCCACAAACATGTGTTGTGAAGATCAGACTTTGATAGATCCCTGTTCTTTAAATAAAACAGGGTGCCCACTCACACCTGATTGTCATCCCATTGATTGAAAACACCTGACTCTAATTTCACCTTCAAATTAACTGCTAATCCTAGAGGTTCACATACTTTTGCCACTCACAGATATGTAATATTGGATAATTTTCCTCAATAAATAAATGACCAAGTCTAATATTTTTGTCTCATTTGTTTAACTGGGTTCTCTTTATCTACTTTTAGGACTTGTGTGAAAATATGATGTTTTGGGTCATATTTATGCAGAAATATAGAAAATTCTAAAGGGTTCACAAACTTTCAAGCACCACTGTACCTTAGAGGGAAGTGTACCAGTGACAAGCTGTTGTACCCCTAAAAGGTACAATAATGTACTTTATTTCCTGAGGAGTGTACATAGTTTAATTTCACTCACAAATCCAACGTGTGCTTTTAAACTGATGGATAAACGTCGAAAATAGAACGTTAACCTGTCAAGAAATAGTTGAATGAGATTTAATGTTTTTTTTTTCTTTTGAATCGGTACAGTGGAGTTGCTTTTACTTTTAAAGGTAAACTTCACCCTAAACAACTTCCATATCCATCTTGATAAGAAACAGCGCCCAATGGGCTTATAACGATTCAATAAATCCACGATTTTTTGAAAAAAAAAAAATTAAATGAATACTTAGAGCAATTAATTACAAAAAAGCAACATTTATTTTCCTATTCTTTATCAACTTAAATATTAATTTTGTTAAATTAAAATAAACCTCGTTTCATTTTCTTAATAACCACCAAACATTTGTAAACGTTGGAGTAAAATATAATTGCCTATTAAAGCTAAACTGCCTTTCAGATTTTTCAAGTGTAGGTCATAAAAAGAATTTTCCCTGACACCCAATTATTTTTGTTGAGTGACCAAAAGCTACCAAATTCGAATCACAGATGTCCAATTTTATTTGTTTATTTTTTTAATAGAACAATTAATGAATTTAAGGCCACAGGGCTCTAAACTTTCCGCTATTTTTTCCTGCTTCACCATGACGCAATACAAGATACTACATCATGCATCACGTGGTGGGCTTTCCCCGTTCACGCAAGGCATTGTGGGATACAAATTTGAAACAGGAGAGAAAAATGGAGGACGTGAGTGTGTGAATGAAACGTGAAAGACCGACTACAGTAATGGAAAGAAAGCGAGAAGAAATATGCGTTATTTACCAGCTGGGAGGTCCGTATGGTGAAATACCGTGACCGAGGTCTTGAAAGTACTGAGCGAGGCCCTCTGGGCCGAGGTCAGTATTCAAGGCCAAGGTCACGGTATTTCACCATACAGACCGACCTTAAGCTGGTAAATAATATATTTATTTTTTTCTTTACCAAATTCTAACAGAAAACGAGAGCGCCCGAAAGGGAAAACCGAGCCGAGCCGCCATTTTGAATCCTCATTCACGGCTGTAATGGAAATGGCTTCCTCCTCGGTATACAAGTGCACTTCCATGGCAGGAAAAAAAACCCTACATTTTGCCGCCTATGTAGTCCCCTATTTATACAAAATTGAGTCATTCAGGATTCAGCCATGTTTTTGCTCGGCGTTAGCAACAGTTAGAGGTTTTTAGCTTTCTCCTGAAATGTTTTCTTTTATTTCTTCTTCCTCAGGGTAGTAAAACTCGCTTTCGCTGTGAACACTGTCGTTATCGCTATCCATGCTGTGAAATTAATGCTATTCTCCTGAGAAATGCGAAAATAAATGTTGACAAAAATTGCTACTATGTTTGCTGTTGTGAACGAGCGAGTCGCCAGAGGTCCGTAACTGGGGACCGTACCGTAGGATAAGGACCCGCTTGCCAGCCAATCAGAGTGCGGGGTTTGATGGAAACCAGACCGTGAAAAAAATAAAACACGTTGTTATATACGAAGGAAAGGAAACGCAGGACCAAACTAATAAATATCGGCGCTCAGCGAGCACCTTGGTGTGATCAGCTGTTCGTTTAGCGACAGAATGATGGAACTGTCAGTGCACGCTCAAAGGGAAACCTGCGCATGCGCACACACGGACTTCCTCTGTCTGCTTGACTGCGCGATTTCATGCACATTATTTGCTTTAATCTCCTCAAATTAAATAACTTCCCAGCCATAGAACAGAACGGCCTGATATTTTGTGAGATATTACAGAAATAAACATATATCACAATGACCACATTTCAGAGTGAACTAAATTTCACCGATTTTATGAAATCAAAAGGCCGTCTAGCTTTAACTAAAATATCCATTTTATTAAAAATTTTAAATATTAATACCTAATAGACCTTTTCTTAATAAGCTTTTACAAACACCGTCTTAAAAACTTTTATTGCACCGTTAGAGCTTATTTATTAATTTGCGCTAGCAGCACTGACAAAT